>NW_014577861.1:47503-58038 GCF_000485595.1 Priapulus caudatus
GACAACTATAGATTAAGGACATGTACGATACTGAGCTTCTTTCTTTATATTTCACTTCGGTCTGAAGTTCGATATTGATGGAGAAAGATATTCCCTAACGCAATGGTTGATTAATAGTTTCATGCACTTAGCTTCTGTCTGTCATTTTCACCAATTCTATACTTAACTTAAAGCCTTTTAGGCTCTCGTTTGTGAATCGGTTTCATTTGCGAACAAGACATATACATTTCAATGCTTTAGTACAACGAGGGAGTAAAAATTATATTGTGTTTAATATAGTTCTTGCAAGCGTGCTATACATTAAATACGCATTCTCAAAGCGAAATTGCGCCATCATCGTTGTATTGTCAAATATACGAAGCAAAGACTCGTAGGCCTACGTGTGGGGCGTCGATAATAAAAAAACATTAACGTCACTACACGGTGCGCACTGTGCGGCTATGCTAAGCAGAGGCACTTATGTAACATTCCAATAATTTATCCGCAGCTTACTCTTAGCGCTAGGTCGGATCCACGGATTGCTGATGTTTTTGTTTTGTTTCGGACGTTCAGACGTATATAACACGCAATGTGGCTTACCCGGTATATGGCCTAACCGTAATAATCTACGTTGACAAAAAGATATTAACTTGGACACAGCATCCCTATACGCGTGGCATCGATTCAGCGGATTCACTAATTCGTTTTCTACAGCGCAGGTCTTCTCTCTCTGCTCCTCTCTCTCTTTCTGCGCGCGCGCTCTGTCGTATAAACAATGAATCTTGAATGATAGAGGAGTCGCTGCTTGCTGTGTTGGCAGACGCAGCCTGGGCGTGTAATGCGCCACAGTGAGGAGTTTTCATGCCTCATCGCATCATTGCTTTTACAAACAGTGCGATGCGAGTTTCGGCATTAGACCTCCGTGTATCCATCTCTACAGCGTTTTGAATGTGTAGTCGAGCAACAGATATACCCCCCAGCCTTCCCCTCCCCCCCAATGATACTCATTTCTGCAGAATATTATTATTGTCCGTGCGTTGATACATCTTGTAGAATTCGTCCAGGGAGAGAGCGTGAGAGGGTGTGTGCTGGGTGAGGGTGTATTTACCACTCTCGTAGCCAGTATATCTCTCACGTCGATCTCTTCTTCGTCCGTTGAACAAAATGGTTCACGTTAAGTGGATTTCCCCGTGAGATGGTACTGTAGTTCGGCTTTGGACGTCCTATGAGGTTCCAGTCGTCGCTTTGCTTTCGCAGATTGTTTTTTATGCTTATGCGACGATTTTGAAACACGTTATTTACGTATAGCCCTAGGAGAACGAGGTGTAATAGGTTCTACGTGTTGTATCGGACCTTACAACTTTCGATTTAAAAAAGGCGCATGACTGTTTTGTAATTATATGTAAAATCCGCGCTCAAGTAATCAACGTCGTAATTTGAATCATGTGGGTTTATCGCCAGAGATTAAACACGTAGGTTCGTGCATGTCATGTCATATTCGGATGTACTCATGTGGAATACTACCGCTTTAATTAGACGTGATCATAGTATTCCGACATAAGGCATATACGGCTGCGCCGGCCTAATTAAATGACATACACATGCGACGAAAGAACGAATACGCGCTCACGCCGCACAAACAAAAAAGTAAATTACAACCAACAATATCGATACACACTTTACGAACATCTTATATATCGTAGAACTGGTGGTGTGATATTCTCCGAAGCTGAAACTATAATAAACTGTCTATTATATACTATATATATATATTATATAATTAGATATAATAATTATATATTACATCTGGTAAGATCACAAGAAGAAACTGGATAAAAATAAAATACGAGTGGATTGTCAGCTAGCGTTGTTCATAGGTCAATGTCAGTGACAATTTACTCGTGGCCTGTTTCACTTAGGAAAGTGCATGCGGCGGTGGACATAACGTCTTCCTTTTTTGGTTTGCTCTATAAATTGTGGTATCCCTATCTCTACCATACGGCACGTTTCCTCCTACATTATACTTGTATGTTAATGTATATTATATTACACAGGCATTATTCTCTGTATGTTGGATATAAACCCCGATGTCTAGCGAGGTTATTACCCGAGCTACGGAAACGCTACGTTTCAGCGTTCCTGAGAAGGAGAAGGAAGCGAGAGGAGGGATGTTGCATGCTTGAGAGAAGACGGAGAGAGAAAGAAAGAGAGAAGATCAGAAGAAGGGCGGGGTTTCGAGTTAAGAAGGGAGAGAGGAGAGAGAAAAGAGGATGGAGAGATGAGATAGAGAGAGGAGAGAGAGCGGAAAGAGGAGGAGAAGAGAGAGAGCTAGAGAGCACGATGAGAGAGTTGAGAGAGAAACGGAGAGACGAGATTGGAGTTGGGTTTTCCTGTGAAAGCAAGACGAGCAAGGAGAAGAGAAATCACACAAACGGGCAGACAGAGACAAGAACAGAGAGAACGATAGGAGACGAGGGAGAAGGAGAGAGAGAGAGGATCGTCCGAGAGAGAGAGAGAAAGAGAACAACAACACGACACACGCACCACACACATACCCACTACAACCACCAACACACAACCCACACACACACACACACACCCACAGAAGAGATAGAGGGGAGAGGAAAGAGAGAGAGAGAGAGAACCGAGCGAAGAGAGAGTGAGGGGAAAGAAACGAAAGGAGAGGAGAGAAGAGAGAGAGAGGAGAGAGAGAGATAACGGAGAGGAGACGGGAGGGACGACGACGACGATGGGAGCGAATGAAGGGAATGACAGAGAGAGGAGAGAGAGAGAGAGAGAGAGAGAAGGAGCCAGACAGCAGAGCAAAAGGACGTATAGTATTCAGGCGATGCGAGATCTTGAGTTCTTGCAGGGTTCATCTTCAGGGAAGCGTCCGGCTTCTAATCTCGCGATGCACGCGGGCAGTGAGAGAGAGGTGGCGGAGGCGGTGGGTGAGAGAAGTTACGCTGCCTCGCTCCCCTCCTCTCGTATGGTTTACGTGCACACCTTTTGTGTTTCGGGCGGCTAACTGCATATCCCTCGCTTTAAGCAGTTATGTTGCTGATTGCGCGCGTGTGGCGTAAGTCAGCATGCTGCCGCGAGCGTTAACCCTGTGGGCTGCGAAATTACTTTAACATTCCGTGCACCTATTACATCTCCGTCCGTATGATGCGGAGGGCTAATGCTACAGGCCGCTACGGCGCGCCGGCTGCGCCCGCGCGTGTGTGTGTGCTGTGTGCGGTGCTAGGCCAACACACACCAAAACAGGGTGTGATGTAGTGTTTGTTTGCAAGTGTGACATGTGTGTGTGTGTGATGTGCCCTGGTGAGCAATGTTGTGTGTGTGGTGATTTTTGTGTGTGTGTGTGGTTTGTTTTGTGTGGTGTGTATGTGTGAGACATTTGTGTGTGTCTGTAGTGACTCGTGTGTGTGTGTGTGTATTGTGTGTGTGCAAAGTGTGTGCATGTGTGTGACTGTGTGTGTGTGTGATGTGTGTGGCCGTGCGTTGCGTGCTGTGTGCTCTGCGTGCACACGTATGAACAACGCTGACCGGGTTACTCTCGGTTTCGGACAGAATGAGAGCGTTGGCGGTTCCACGCGGTCTGGGCGTAGATAGATACGCTGGTCCTAGATCGCTTCTCAGTCGTTTCTGAGCGGTGCTAAACACGTGCGAGCTTCCGTCGTCTACAGTGCTTAGACGGCGGATTCGTGTTGAATTGGCGGAAGTCCGATCGCGCTACTGAGACGGAAGGTGAGAGAGGGTGATTTTATTGAGCACGTTGGTGTTGTGTGTTTGTGCGGGCAGGAGGAGTGTGTGTTTGTGTGTCATGTGTGTATGACACATGTGTGCTGTGTGAAAACCTCGGTATGTGTCTGTGTGTTAATATGTGTGTGTTTGTTTGTGTGTGTGTGTGTGTGTGTTGTGTGTATGTGTCTGTGTGTTAATATGTGTGTGTTTGTTTGTGTGTGTGTGTGTGTGTGTTGTGTGTATGTGTCTGTGTGTTAATATGTGTGTGTTTGTTTGTGTGTGTTTGTTTGTGTGTGTGTGTGTGTGTGTGTGTGTGTGTGTGTGTGCGCGCGCGCGTGTGTGTGTATGAGCTACAGCGTGGCTAGTACGTATCGCAGTAGAGCGAGGAAGATGTCGGTTATGTGTTATTCGATGAGACGTCAGTGACACCGTTGTTGCTTTATACGCTGCATCCGTGAGGATGATCGGTTATTAACGGTGCAAATGGCAGCATGCACCTATACGAAAGCCCCAAACTAAGCTCTATGTCAGGGATGGAACAGGGGAAGCTGCATTCATGGCAAAACGTGGGACTAGACGTTGCGATTGTGATTATACAGATGTGCATTTTTTGAGCTCCATGAATGTTCATGGAACATAAAATAGGAATTTGTTTACATATATGTGACGGCGCTGATAACAAGGCAGTACAGGCGGAAAATACAGTATTATCAACCGAATTATTATACATTCAGAGAAAACGTAATCATTTGCTTTTATGCTTATTTGCATAAATTGCAATAAAAATATTCAGGCTTATATGAATATATGGTGATAGAATTATTTTTAGTGGATTATCATACGAAATCCCAACGTATATGATCGATAGTAAATGGTTTTGTTATATCAATGTAGGTGATTTTATGCTGTCGTATTTTATATTAATTATTTTTATAGAAAGAACCTAAAAACCGACCCGCACTTCTCATAGACCCTGACTCGCCACGATAGAAACTATACTATAAAATTAACTATAATATTAAAGACAGCTGCTTATTTTTACAATCATTGTCGACATGTATTCCTATTTCCTCGTGCATCGTTGCAAAATAGTCTACGCCGAAGTTCTTTTCAGATATAAGAACACGTTATTTACGTATTTTGGCCGCACAGCTATTTCTGTATATTTTGTGCATTAGAATTCCTTCGTATTGAAGTCCCACTCCGCACTGCTTATAACCTCTGTACGCTCTGTATAGAATTATGTGTTCAACGATGCTGCATAGTTATTGCTTAGGAAAATGAGAGCAGGCTGTTTTGTTCTCCGCATGGCCAGTGCATAGTAGTATTTCGCCCAATGTTTATAATTTAAAAGTCTAGTATAGATTAAAAAATCTTGAAAATTACATTCGACATTATATTCTAGTAAATTATAAGATACTTAATAAATGTTTTAACATGGTGACTGGAATTCCTACAGGCGCACGAATACACGTACCCCATACACGCATACATACACGCACCGCACGCACACACGCAAATCGTGTATTTTTATCACATTTTTATTTTTGAAATTCTATCCTGAATATGTATAATTTATTCCTATGATCTTTTTAAAAATATCTTTAGAATAATTTAGCCTGTTATTTTGTTCATTTTATGAAACATTGCAAACCAGCACAGATTTACTTGCCATGTGATTGATTTTCGGCGTGGTTTGTTCTGCATGAAATTCCAGTGACATGTGAGTGAAGTCGGTAGTTTTCTGTTCAGCGATTTCCATTGCGAATCGCGGACACGATCTACATTGTAATTTGATAAACCATTTTAATAAAGCCTTTCGATAATTTTTTAGGATTATTGAAATTACAAAACGGTGATTCGCTCGATCTAGCGAGTTTCTTGGGAATCACTGCTCGTGGTTTCATCGGAACAAAAATGTCCACAAGCATTAATGAGTTGATAAAACCTCGTTAGGCTACATTAATATCTATTCGCCCCTCGGGGTTATATAAATTTATATCTCACGCGCAATCACCGCCATAAATCTTTTTGAAGTCGCGCTGTACATGGGGCATATGTGCGTTGCGTCATTTCACATGATTCGTGTATAGGCCGCATACGTGGCCGCTTTAGCGTGTTAATAATCAGTGATTTAAAAACGCGCTGGAAAATATTATTTATATAAAGGGTCACGCTGCGTGCGCTGTGTAGAATTTGTTTTTTTGCTGTTCAGTGTGTTTGATGAACGCGTAGCCATGTGTATCTGTTGTGCATCGCACTCTCCTTGTATCGTCGCGTCGTTTGGCGACGATATCGCTGTGTCATCGCTTCCCCGCTCGGTCGAAATATTCCCCTTCGTGACATTCCTGGTCTCCTTGATGTATAGCACATGCTGCCTAATCTCATTTTCCATCTCAATCACGAAACGGTCCATCTACCGATAGACTTATCCCATTATATCCCATCAGAGGTTCGAAATATGCCTGACAATATTTTAAGTGGGGCTTAATAGCCGCTGACGACCCGCTAAAATGCACGTAAAAGCGCGCAGAGTACCCTGGGCAAACTTATCCATTAGGGCAAATGCAATAAGCGAGCGTCCGCCTGTCTTGTCACGGCCAATAAATGAACGCGAAATGTGTGCGGACGCTCTCTCTCTCTCTCTCTCTCCCCCTCTCTGCTGTCTCGTCTGGGAACCGTATATGCGAACGCGTCGGAATCGCATACGTTTTAACCCTCCATCCCCGAATTTCGTCCATGTTAGCTAGCGTACACGTGCAGATGCGTATGAAACCGTTTCGGTCGGAGGGGATTTTTTTCGTCTTGCGCCATCATCCGTGCCGCTAGAGTAACTGTAGAAAATGCCGTGCTGTGGATGAACCCACTACGCGCATGTCTCCGATTTTGGACAAAATAGGGGTTAAATAATCTAAAAGGTGCAGTCCTAAAAGCGTCAGAGTTCATTGGCATTGTATGTGATTATTTAAACATGCTATTGATATTGTTGTTATTATTATTATTATTTGTCTGGACGACCGTGCCTCGCACGCGTACTAGTCGTTGATGTGTGTCGTTGAACGACATGCGAATATATATTGAGTTCGCACACGCCTCTATTTATACCTCGTTCAAGCGATTTTCACGCTCAAATTAGAATCAATAAATGCATTTTTAACAAGGATACAAATTCATGTATCTATTCGGTAATTTGATGTATACAACAGCGATATAAATTAATTATAATAGATTATCAGAAAAAATCATAATATCTACTATATACCCGTAGCGATATTCCCGCTTGCAGATCGCATTATACCATAATCCAACGTACTTAAATTTTAAATCCTTTGTAAACTGAAAATGATGAAATTTAAAATTCGTACTTATTATGAAGGTATATGGTTTCGTTTAAATAAGTCCTAATATATATATATATATATAGATGGATATTGTACCTGGCAATTCGGAATATTGCGTATGAAATCTGATTTTGCATTCCCATTACATATGCCATTATTATTACTTGGCAAAACTGTATTTTCTATTCAAATAACGATTTATTATGCTTTCAGAGTAAATCACATTATATAGGAATAAAACTCTTACACAATGACATTGATATCAGACCATGCATTGTATGTGTACTGTTTATGACTCTAATAAAATATATAAACAATTACAGTTGAAATATGTTGCATGCAATACAACGCTGAATAAAACGGATTATTTTCAATGACAATTCATTCGTCGAATTCAAAATTTCTCCCAATTGGGAATGTTTGTGCATTAAATAAGTTGTGACTTAATATCATTTCAATACGGCTTTTATCGGTCTAAAACCCGATGAGCAAAAAAAGTGTTTCATAAATATTATGACGAATAATATGTCTATATAGGCAATGTCGCTTCGCATTCAAGAGCCCATGAGATTTATACGTCTAAACAGTTTACATTACCTCACGGCTACGCAGTTTTGTGTAGGCATTTCACTCTCAACGACGCTTAACTATATACAATAATAATTACGTATAACTATATATTCGAGGACTAATATTTTCTCAACAATATACATGGTTAGAACGGATTTGTTATAATAGTAGAGCTCCCTTTAATGGCAATAAATTTCGCGATTATACGCCACAAAATGTTAGCGCATCCTAATCATTTATATTATTTCACACGACTAATCTGCATGTGTACTGTTTCTCCGAATATATATATATATAGCGGTTCCACCGTAGATTCGTATACGAAGCGTTACGACCTTAAATGATAAAGTTATTTCATGAAAATTTAAGCCATGCGTGTATTTAAATTACATATTAAATTAGGTAAATTATATAAATATTCAACAGGACATAAGAGCTACGACAAACTAAACAGAACTTTCTCTTATACACGTATATACGTCACGAAAACCATTTATATACAGTGGTTACTATAAGCACAATAGGGGAGCAAGACAACTATAGCATAAAGCGACTGTACGAATACTGAGCTTCTTTCTTTATATTTCACTCGCGTCTGAAGTTCGATATCTGATGAGAACACGAATATTCTAAAACGCAATTGGTTGATATAATAGTTCATGCACTAGCTTCTGTGTCATTTTTCACCAATATCTATAACTTAACTTAAAGCCTTTTAGCTCTCGAGTGAACGGTTTCATTTTGCGAACAGACATAATAATTTACATTGCTTTATGTACAAACACAGGGAGTAAAATAAATTATATGTGTATAATATAGTTTTGCAAGCGTGTATACATAAAAATACGCATTTCAAATCAAAATTGTCGCCAATCATCGTTGATATTGTCAAATAATAACGAAGCAAAGACTCGTAGGCCTACGTGGGGCGATCGCTACATAAAAACACATAACCGGTCACTACACGTGCGCAAGTGCGCTATGCCTAAGCAGAGGCTTATGTAACATCCAAATTTATCCGCAGCTTAACTCTTGTGTAGAGTCGGGATCCACGAAATTGTATGTTTTTGTTTTGTTCGGACGTTCAGCGTATATAACACGCATCGTGGCTACCCGTATATGGGCTAACCGTAATACATCTACGTATAACAAAATAGTATACTTGGACACACGCATCCCTGAATAGCGCGTGGCATCGATTCAGCGGTTCACTATAGTTCGTTTTCTACAGCGCAGGTCTTCTCTCTCTCTCTCTCTCTCTCTCTCTCTCTCTCTCTCTCTCTCTCTCTCTCTCTCTCTCTCTCTCGCGCGCGTCTCTGCTTATAACAAGCATCTGAATTGATAGAGAGTCGCTGCCTTGCTGTGATTGGCAGAGCAGCCTGGCGGTAAGCGCCCACAGTGTAGGGTTTCATGCCTCATCGCCATCATTGCTTTACAAACAGGCGCGAGTTTCAGCATTAGACCCTCCGTGTATCCATCTCTACACGCGTTTTGACATGTGTATCGAGCAACCCCAGAATATACCCCCAGCTTCCCCCTCCCCCCCCAATGATACTCATCTTCTCAGAATATTATTATCGTGTGCGTGATACATCTGTCAGAAATTCGTCGGGAGCGTGGAGCGTGTGCTGCTGGTGGGGTGGCTATTACCACTCTCGTCGTCCGTATCTTCCACGTCTATCTCTTCTTCGTCCGTTTGACAAGTGTCCGTAACGTGAATTTCCCCGTGAGATGTGACCTGTAGTTCGGCCTTGGAGTCCTGAGGCTTGCCGTCGTCGCTTTGCTTTCGAGATTGTTTTTTATGCTTCATGCGACGATTTTGAAACCACGTTTTTACCTATAGCGTTAGGAAGAAACGAGGTGAACATAGGTTACCGTGTTGGTATCGGACCTACCAACTTTCGATTAAAAAAAAAGGCATGAACTGTTTGTAATTAAATAATGTAAACATCGTAGGTAATCAACGTGTAAATTTGAATCAGTGGGTTTATCAGCAGAGATTAAACACGTAGGGTTCGTGCAATGTCACTGTCACTTATTCGGATGTACCATGTAGGAAAATACTACCGTTTAATTAAGACGATGATCATAACGTATTCAGACTCAAGGCATCATACGCTGCGGGCACTAAATTAAATGCACATACACATGCACGAACGAACGAACGCGCTCACGCACGCACACACAAACAAAAAAACAAACAAACAAACATATACATACACACATTTACGTAACACTTAATAATCTAGAACTGTGTGTGATATTCATCAGAAAGCTGAACTATAAATAAAACTGTATATATATATATATATATATTATATAACTAGAATATAAATAATTATAATATTAACATCTGCGTAAGATTCAACAAGAAAAACGATAAAAATAAAATAACGAAAGTGGAATTTGTCAGCCTAGGTTGTTCATAGGTCAAATGTCAGTGACAATTACATCGTGGCCTGTTTCCACTTAGGAAAGATGCATGCGCCGGTGACATAATCTTCCTATTTTGGTTTGCTATAAATTGTGAGTATCCCTTTCTACCTACGGCACGTTTCCTCCCTACATTACTGAATGTTAATGTATATTATATACAAGAGCATTATTCTCTGATGTTGATAAACCCCCGAATGTCTAGCGAGTTACTTACCCCGAGCTACGGAAAACGCTACGTTTCAGCTTCACTGAGAAAGAGAAAGAGAGAGAGAGGAGGAGATTTCGAGTGAGAGAGAGAGAGAGAAAGAGAGAGAGACAGACAGACAGAGAGGCGGGGTTTTGAGTAAGAAAGAGGGAGAGAGAGAGAGAAAAGAGAGAGAGAGAGAGAGAGAGAGAGAGGAAGGAAGAGAGAGAGAGAGAGAGAGAGAGAGAGAGAGAGAGAAGAGAGAGAGAGAGAGTAGT
>NW_014577861.1:62278-71639 GCF_000485595.1 Priapulus caudatus
TGTGTGTGTGTGTGTGCGAGATTTGTGTGTGTGTGTGTGGTGTGTTTTGTTTGTGGCGGCGCCGCGCGCTGTGTGTGTGAGTGTGTGTGTGTTTGTTTGTGTGTGTGTGTGTGTGTTTGTTCTGTGTGTGTGTGTGTGTGTGTGTGTTGGGTGTTGGTGTGTGTGTGGTTTATGTTTCGTGTGTGTGTGTGTGTGTGTGCGTGTGTGTGCGCGCGTGTGTTTGTGTTTGTGTGTGTGTGCACGCACCCCGTGTGTTTGTGTGTGTGTGGTGTGTGTGGTGTGTGTGTGTGCGCGCGCAGCGCGGATCGCGCGATGTAGTGTGTGTGTCGTGTGTGTGCTGGTGTGGTGCGGCGCGCGGCGCGTACGTCGTTATGTGGTGTGTGTGTTGCGCTGAGTTTTGTATGTGGTGTGCGTTGCGTGTGTGTGTGTGTGTGTGTGTGTGTGTGTGTGTGTGTGTGTGTGTGTGTATGTTTGTGTGTTTATGTTTATGTGTGTGTGTGTGTGTGTGTTTGTGTGTGTGTGTGTGTGTGTGTATGTGTGTGCGCGCGCGTGTGTGTGTGTGTGTGTGCGCGCGCGCCTGTGTGCGTGTGCAGGTGATATAGATTTGTACATGTATTCTTGTATAGGCAATACATAATGTCTAATATAATACGATAATTTGCGATTCTATAACAACACTACAACAATCATTAGTAATATCATATAATTATTAATTATAACAGTAATATAGTTATATAGTAAGTATAACTAGTAATAATTATTAGTAGGATAAGGGATTTCTTGGGATATATCACGTCGTATGTATTACCTCTCGCCTACGCTGCGTTACTTATATTCTCGACACTTCTATAATACATAAACACAAGCACATATATATTAATAGGCTATCGTAACATTGTATGAATTTGTTGACATCCCTAGATTATGTATACCCTCTAAATAAACTACGAATATATGTGTAAACTTCTATGAATTATAGAACGCATTTGTTGTAAACCAAAGTCGTGCTAAATAAATTCATAAAAATATGCTGTTGTGATAAACCATGATTAAATTTGCTGTATATTACCAATTAGATTTATAATCATTGATAACGGCTTCATGCTGAACGAAATTTATTTTAATTCTATGAACCCCTCATAGTTAGTCGTTCGAAAAAATACATATCGTCACGGCACACGCGTTCTACACAAATACAATGCAAAACACCATTTCGCAGACTGTCCCAACGATACAATATTACACAGTCAATGAAATTTCACCCAGCGCCAAAACAAGCAACGATATTACGAGCGGAAATTCATAAAACGTTAACATTCGTTTTTCCGTTCCGATTTTACGGATGCGATCTTGCATTCCCATATAACTATCTTAAGCTGGGTTTACACCATGAACTTTTATTTGCAAAGTTGACGAAGTTGATACACTTTTCAACGTTTTATCAACCTTTAATTTTTGTTGAACGTTTCGAACCTTTCGAACGCTCGAACGTCGAATTTTTATTTAAAAGTTAATTTTTGTTTGTTTGCTATAACGATACCCACGGCAGTTATACCGTATCATTACTCGACGTTCGTTCTCTCAAATCTTATCGCGGATTCACAACCTCGCAATCTCACCTGGTGTCGGGATGAGGAAGGGGTGGTCAGCGCTGATACCGAGCGCGTGTCGCGTCTGGAACGCCGGATGACTGAAGAAGGCGGCCGACGTCGGTACGCACGCGTACGGAAACGCGTACTCGGCGAGGTGGCCGCGTGCGATGTTTGTCGGCAGCTCGCGGAAGGCGGTCGTCTGCTTCGGTTTCTGCGTGAGAATGTCGTCGATGTAGAACGACGAACGTTGCTGGCTGTTGTTCATGATGCGATGCGGCCTGGCGACGGCCAGCAGCGGCGACGGCAGCAGCGGCGACACGTGTGACTGTGCGACGATCGCAGACGAATCACTGCCCGCACGCGTCCTGCTCGCAAATTCGCGAATATATATAATCGCTACGGCGAACTTCGCCCGTGTGCTTTCGTTTTACTTCTCCTTTCTCTCTTCCCGGTTTCTGTCTCTCTGTTTAAAAATAGTTGCGTTGGCTGACTGTCATCATCCTCAGCGTCCGCAAAGTCCGGAAGAAAAACCGAGACGATCCGATATATATATAGCTCCGCTTTAGGCTAAGCGAAACCTCAGCGACATGTTGCGTGCAGCGGACGATGACGACACGCGAACGACTCGTCGTCGGAGTATGAAAGGGTTAAGGTGATGGTAAATCACGGACGACGTCCGCTGGCGGTCGCGTGGCGTCGCGATCGAAATCATCTCGCGCGATAAGCGAATAATGGCGACGCAATTAGCTGAGCTGCGGCATCGTGCGTGCGTGAACGCGAGTGAGCGCCGCCACCATGCACGCGGTGATGCTTATCGATGTAGCTTTGTTCTGATCAGCTCCTCTCTTTCTCTCTCTGTCGCTCTCTCTCTCTCTTTCTCTCTCTCTCTCTCTCTCTCTCTCGTCTCTCTTCTCTCTTCTGTCTCTCCCTTCCTTCTCTCTCTGTTGTCTCTCTCCTCCTCTCTCTCTCTCTCGTCTCTTTCTCTCTGCTCTCTCTCTCTCTCTCTGTCTTTCTCTCTCTCTGTGTCTCTCTGTCTGTGTGTGTGTCGGCACCTTCCTCGCTCTCTCGTTATCTCTCTCTCTCGCTTTCTCTCTCCCTTACTCGCTCCCTCTCTCTACTCTCTCCTCTCCCGCTCTCTCTTCTCCTCATCTCTATCTCTCTCTCTCTCTCTTCTATTTCTCTACTCTCTTTCGCTCTCTCTCCCCTCTCTCTCAGCCTCTCTCTCTCTCTCAGTCTCCTTCTCTCTCAGTCTCTCTCTCTCTCAGTCGATCTCTCTCTATCTCAGTCCTCTCTCTCTCCCCTCTCTCTCCCTCTCTCGGTCGCTCTCTACTCTCTCTCTCTTCTATCTCTCTTTCTCTTCCTTCCTTGCTTACTTCCGCGTCTAGTCCAGCCCGGGCGGTAGATACGCTTTGCCGGCGGGCGGTGTGCGTTTGAGACAGTTGTCGGGAGCGCGTGCTGGCAAACATAGATGCTGCTTATGTTAGGCGATTAGCCTTTTTCGTGTCGGCTGCCCCGCGCAGTGCGCATGCGCGCATAACATTTTCTGGCGTGCGTGCAACAAACCACGTGAGTGGTGGTGCATAATAGCGGCGATGTGTGCTTTTGACGTGTCGATATGTTATCCTACTCGCCAATAAACGCCCGATATATATATATATATAGTCCCATATTATATATATATATATATATAATTGTATATATATACTATCAAGCGGCTTTTATTATGTATATTATCTCTTTGATATATGTACATATACATAAGTACAAATATTATAAGCTGTGTTATAAAAGCTAATGTAGAAATTTATCATGTGTGATTAATAGATTTAAGATCACACCTCTTTATATTACATGTGTTACGGCTAGTTCATTCGCTGTCATACTTATAGAATTCACGAGCATGTTAGTATTTATTATTGCGTGTATATTTATTTATTTGTTTATTGGTTTTAATTGTTTAATTATATTTTAGTTATGATCTCGTATATATCTATTAGCGTTTGTCATCGTATTTCTACAATTTCTCACAGTTTCCCCAATTTCTGTTCATACCTAATGTGGATTCCGACGTGTCCCCATTTGTTGCAACTATTCTTTAAACAGCATTCGCTCTCGCAATCGAAAGCTACTCACTATTGGCAACGCGATTCCAAATTCCAAATTCGATTCGATTACCCATTGCGGTTTCTAGCGCCACCGTCCTGTTTGGTATTCCACTGCAACGCTAGCTTGCGTTACCTCGCGATCACGTGCCCTACAGTCCCCCTCCCGCCTCTCATGCGCTTTCCTTTTTCTCTCTTCTCTCTCGGCTCATCTCCCACCCTCCCGTGCCCCTCTCTCCCTCTCCTCTCGCTTCACTCTGACATCTCTCTCTCCTCCCTCTCTCTCTCCATCACTCTTTCTCATGCCATCCTTTCTCATCCCTCTCGCATCCCCTCTTTCCCCATCTCCCTCTGTCTCTCCCCTCCTCTCCCTACATCTCTCGCGCTCGCTGCAGGCAGGCAGCAGCAGCAGGCAGAGCAGCAGCAGCAGACGATAAATGAGATGCCATATCGTCGCTCCGTGAGGTGGCCTCGTGGCTGAAGACGGGCATTGGCGGATCGTTCGCGGCACGCAACCTCCTCACCGCGCGCTGCCCAACAGCCAAGACTCATTGCGTAATGTATTACCCACACGCCTGGCGGGCGGGTGTTCCCTCAGACGCCGAGCAGAGCCGCCTGTAATTATTGTGAATTGATGTTAAGTGTAATATACAATTAAGCGTACCAGCCTAATGGAAAGGTGAATTAGTAACGCGTAAATTATGACATGCTTCCTTTCCCTGTCTACACATGTATCGTAACAAACGCTCTCCCAGAAAATCGCGGTACCAACCGATAGCGGATAGAGAGAAAAGTGCGTGGAAGTCGTACAAAGGGACGAAGAGATTCAACGTGATAAGAGACAAGGTCGTTATTGAATTGTGTAATCACTGCTTTTCCATTTTCGTGCGTATGTGCGATGTAGGGGCATGTACAGAGTTGCAGTGCCATGGTAGATCATATAATCATTATTCAAGAGTTTTTCATTAGCAAATTTACTAAGAGATATAATCTGGCAAGCATTCGTCAATTATTGAGGGCTGTATCTACGATTTACGTTGTTTATTGGCTATCTAGGATGCTCTAACCTGCTAATTTACTATTTGTGTGTAATTAGTGCGTGTGGTTGCGTGCTGCCTGCCTGCCTGCCGAGTGCGTGCGTAGGTTGTGTGGCAGTGTGCGCGTATAGGTGTCTTTAATTATACGGATGGATAGATGAAAGGATTGATTGATTGATGAATTGGAATGGATGGATGGCTGGATGAATGGATGGATGGATGCTGAAGATGGCTCGATGAAATGGATGGGTTGGATGGATGGATGGATAGATGTGATGATGGTGGGTGGATGGAATGGATGGATAGATGGATGGATCGGGCACGGACGGACGACGAACGGAGGACGAGCGGAGACGGACGGCACGGCCGGACGGACAGAGGCATATCAGATAGATAGAGCTAGAATATAAAATAGATAGATATATAGAAGATAGGATAGATAAATAAATAAATAGATAGATTAGATAGATAGATAGATATATATATATATAGATAAATAAATAGATAGATAGATTAGATAGATAGATAGATAGATAAATAATAATAGATAGATTAGAAGATAGATAGGATAGATAGATTAAGATAGATAGATAGATAGACGAGAATAGATAGATAGATATATAGATCCGTATATCCCTCACGTCTGTGATGGTATCATTTATTAATCAATATGGTAGCCACGCTAAAATATCACATGCTACAACACGTTATACCGGGTGACAGCGAACTGTCTAGATAAAATGTGATTTAGGCTGATTTCCCAAGAAATAATTGAAAATTTAAGTCCTATTAGCCGCTAATAAAAATGTTATTAGATGAACAGGTTGGGGGTGTTACACGGCTGCCGACAGTGAAAAGCAGCTGCGTCCCGCTAATAGCGTTGTATAATGAGAGTTAATTCAATACGGAAAATTGTTACTTGAGCAGCGATTTCGTCTGCGCACAACGTGTGCCGCTGTTTTCAGCAGCGGCCCATGGCTGATGAAGCAGAAGATGGCCGCGTCAGAACGAGTACACGTCCGTCTGTATGAATTTCCGCTCTCCTACTTTCCTTCCCCCTCCCCTCTGTCGTATCTCCCATCTGTCTTCCGAATGCACACTCGCTCTCGTCTCTCATCGTCTCCTCTTATTTTCTGTCTTCTCTTTCTCTCTCTCTCGTCTCTCCGTCCCGCCTCTCTCTATCTCTCTCACGTTCTCTCTGTCCCCTGCTCTCTATCTCTCTAACGTTTCTCTTCTCTCTCAGCCTCATCTCTCTCTCTCTCTTCTCGACTTCCGAGTCCGCCGGGACTGCGCTCTTTCCTCTCTCCTCCTGCTCTCCGTCCCCTCTCTCTATTCTCTCTTAACGTTCTCGGTCTCTCCTCACTCTCTCTCTCATCCTTCTCCACTCTCTTTCTCCTTCTCCTCCTCTCTTTCTCCTCCCCTTCTCTCTATCTCTAACGTTCCTCTGTCCCCTCTCTCTATTTCTCTAACGTTCTCTCTCTCCTCTTTCACGGACACTCTCTCTCTCTCTCTCTCTTTCTTTTCTCTTTTCTCCGCCCCCCTCTCTCTATCTCTCTAAACGTTTCTCTCCTGTCCCCCCTCTCTCTATCCTTCTAAAACGTTCGCTCTCTCACCATCTCTCTCACTTCTCTCTCTCTCTCTCACTCTCTATACTCGTGCTCGCTCGTTCGCTAGGTTCCTGTCTATTTCAGTGTTTTTTGCTCGTTAAGATCCTCGTCTTTGTCTCTGCCGCCGTCGCTCGTGTTCGTTGGCTTTCTTTATCGCCTTTCTCCCTCATCACCTCTTTACAACAACACCCTCTTCGCTCTGCGTGCGTAGTTTGCGTTTTACGTGTGCGTGTTTGTCCGTGCGCATGAGTGTTTTGTGCGTGTGTGTGTGCGTGCGCTGGTGTGGTGTGTGGTGTGTGTGTGTGTGTTGTGTGTGTGTTGATGTGTGCAGCGCGCGCCGTGTGGTGTTGTGTGTGTGTGTGTGTGTGTGGTGTGTGTGTGTGTGTGTGTGTGTGTGCGTGCGTGTATGCGGCGTGTGCGTGTGTGAGTGTTGTGCGCGTGGTGTGTGGTGTGTGGTGTGTGTGTGTGTGTGTGTGTGCGTGTGCGTGTGCGTGTGCGTGTGGCGTGGTGCGTGTAATGTATATGTGCGTGTGCGTGTGCGTGGTGCGTGTCGTGTGTGCGTTGAGTGTGTACGTGCACGTGCGCGTTCATGTTCGCGCGTTTCAATGTGCGCGCGGTTTCGTGTGCGCGTGTTCGTGTGCGCGTGTTCGTGTGCCCGTGCGCGCGCGCAATGCCTATACACGCCGTATTACCTACCTATGTGTTACACTACGCCTTCCTTGTCCTGAGTGTCTGTGTTGTCAGCTCAGCTCTTACTAATTTCTATTTTAATAATAACGTATTTCGCCATCGCTTTGTGCACGCTCTCTAAGTGCGCGCGGCATTCCAGCAGCATTCTATAGCGTACGTCGGCCCATTCGCTTTATGCATTTCATTATACGTACCTAACTGCTCAGTGTGCCTCGTTAGGCAGCTTATTTAAGATATTATTAACAATAACGAAACTCTTTAGGCACATTACTAAACGCTCATTTGCTTCATTATGCGAGGACATGCTAAGAAAATTCAATTTGCCCGGGCTTGATGAATCAAAATTAAATAACCAATTTAGTCGCATCAGTGCGTCTGATGCCTGAGTCCTGAATGCTACACAAGGATGATAAAACACGATGAATACATTAATCCACGTTTGATTAACTACATTAGGCGATGTATACGCTTCCGTGAGTTAAGTATGATGAACCGGGCCGAATGGAAAAGCATCCGGAAAGCATGTGGGCTATTAACTGATAGACGTCATTCTCTATCGAGCGTCCCCTCTCATTACTAGCGGCTCGTTCTCATCTTTCTATCTTCCTCTCCGATCGCTATGTATCTCATCCTCTCCTCCCTCCTCTCTCATTTCGCTAATCTCTCTCTCCTCTCGTCCTCGATCGTCTCGTCTCTCTCGTCTCTCTCTCGTCTATCTCTATCTCGCTTTCCTGCGGTTCTCATGCGCTCTCTTTTATTTTGTCTGTTTTGTCATCTGTCTTTCTCTCCTATCTATCATCTATATATCTTAATCTATCTACTTCTATCTACTATTAGTCTATAATATCTATCTATTATCTATTAACTCTATCTATCTCTATCTTTCTTTTTTCATGCCATGGGGGCCACATCCTCCATCCATACCATCCATCCATCCATCCATCCCATCCATGCCATCCATCCATACATCATCCATCCCATCACCTCCATAGCCATCCATCCACCATCCAATCCATCCATCCATCCATCCATCCATATCCATCGCATCCATCCATCATCATCATCCATCCATCATCCATCTATCCATCCATTCCATCTATTTTCACTCATCTATCCATCTATCCATCCATCTATCCATTCGTCCATCTATCCGTCCGTCCATACCACTACCCCATCCATCGCGTCCGCCATCACTACTCATATCCATTCCATTCCCCATCCATCCATCCCTCCTCCATCCATCCATCCATGCCTCCATCATCCACCATCCATCCATCCATCCATCCATCCATCCATCCATTCCATCCCTCCATCCATACCATCCATCTATCCATCCATCATCCTCCATGCCATCCATTCCATCCATCCATCCATCCATCCAATCCATCATCCTCCATCCCATCATCCATCCTTCATCCATCCATCCATGCCATCATCCATCCATCCATCCATACCATCCATCCATCAATCCATCGCCATCATCCATATCTCCATACCATCCATTCATCCATTCCCATCATCCATGCATCATCCATCATCCATCACATCATCCATCCATGCCATGCCATTCCACCATCCATACCATCATCCCTCCATCAATCCATCACCATCCATCCATGCCATGCCATCCATCCATCCACCATCCATCCAATCCATCCATGCCACCATCCATCCATCCATCAATCATTCCATTATCCATCAATCATCATACCATACCATCCATCCTCATGCAACCTCCATCCATACCAACATCCTCCATCCATCCATCCATCCATCCATCCATCATCCATACCATCCATTCATCCATCCATCCATCCATCCATCCATCCATCCATCATCCCATCCATCCATCGCATCCATCCATCCATCCATACCATCCATCCTCCATTCCATCTATCATCCATCAATCCATCCATCATCCATCCATCACCCATCCATCCCCATCCATTCCACCATTCATGCCATCCATGCCCTCCATCCATCCCATCATACATCCATCAATCCATCCATCCATTCCATTCATGCCATCATCCATCCCATTCATTCCATCCCATCCATCCATCCATCCATCATCCATCCATCCACATCCATCCAATCCATCCATCCACCATCCATCCATCCATCCATCCATCCATCGCATCCATCCATCCATGCCATCCATCCACCATCCATCATTACCATCCATCCTCATCATCCATCCTCCCCTTCCATCCATCCACCATCCACATTCCATGACCATCCATCTATCCATCCATCCATCCATCCATCCATCCATCCATCCATCCATGCCATCATCATCCATACCATCCATCCATCCATCATCACCATGCCAT
>NW_014577861.1:71664-82285 GCF_000485595.1 Priapulus caudatus
CCATCCAGTCCATCATCCATCATCCTCCATCATCCATCCATCCATCCAATCTCATCCATCCATCCATCCATCCATCTATCCATCATCCATCATCCAATCATCCATCCATCCATCCATCCATCCATGTATCATCATCATCCATCCATCCATCATCCATCAGTCATCCATCCATCCATCCATCCATCCATACCATCCATCATCCATCCATCCAATCCATCCATCCATCCATACCATCCTCCATCCACTCCATCCATCATCCATCATCATCCATCCTATCCATCCATCCATCTATCCATTCCATCATCCATACCATCCATCACATCATCTCATCATCCATCATCCATCCATCCATCCATCCAATCACATCATCCATCAGCCATAATCCATCCATCATCCAATCAGTCCATCCATCCATCATCCATCCATCCATCCATCCATCCATCATCCATCATTCCATCATCCATTCCATCCATCCATCCATCCATCATCCTCATCCAATCCATCCAATCATCCATCCATCCATCTATCCACCCACCCACCCATCCATCCATCTATCCATCCATCCATCCATCCGTCCGCGCATCTATCCATCCATCCATCCATCTATTCATCCATCCATCCATCCATCCACCCGCCCGCCCGTCAGTCCGTCCATCCATTCATCCACCCGTCTATCAAACCATCCATCCGTACATCTATCCATCCATCCCCCCATCCACCCATCTATTTATTCATCCATCCACCCATCTATCCATCCATCTATCCATCCATGCATCCACCCATCCGTCCGCCTGTCCGTCCGTTCGTTTGCCTAATACATCTTTCTCTCCTTCTGTCTTCCGATCTCACTTTCTTTGCCCCTTTAATTTGCTCCCCCACCGTTGATATCACTTTTCTTTCCCTGCATTTCTGTCTAGTCATACCTCTCCCTTTCTTGTTCTATCGCTATGTTTCTCTTGCACTACCCTTTGCTCTCTGTCATCTCTTCTTATGTTTATTGCCCTCGCAATTGTCTACCTACCCCACCCCCTGTCTCTATCCTCTACCTACCCCCACCCGCTGTCTCTATCCTCTACATACCCCCACCCCCTGTCTCTATCGTCTTATCACATTTGACTGCGGTGATCACCGCAGCAGCATCAATAATAATCCTTGATACCTTACATCTGTGCTCGCGCGCGCAGTCGGCGTATGCCATTTATTAAATTTCATTTGCAACCAATCTGTCACGGGTTCGGATTCGGCTACGGCGATGGCACTGATTGACAGTGACAAGTAATTTTCCAACGGCCGCAATTATTTTGATAATGTGCAGTAAGTGCAGCGGTGGGACCGACTCCCGTGTAGGAGGGAATTTAGTTAAAACGGAAGGTTTTTTGAGAGAAAGTTTCTCTACGCGGGGAAACATGGGAATCAGAGCACGCAATTCCAGAAGCATCACACCGCTGCTGCGTTCTAAACCGGAGTATAGCAGGTGGAAAAAAAATTGTCACGTGATTATAACATTTTTTTTAAGCTGCAGCGATTAATTTATATCACCTAACATTCGGCACCGATGACAAATGAGTGTTATGCTTCAATGGAGATGGATTTATCACACGATCACAAAAAAGGATGAGATTTTAAAATTGTTTTATTGTTTTTTTTTCCACGGCTATAATGAGACGAATAGAAGAATTATCCAAAAGATCAATTATTAAAATACGATTACCGTTGTTTCGAAAATATACATTCGACTCTTCCAATTACATATTGCCGTCTGTTAAAAACGCCAGCAGTCATTATAAATGTTAAATCATACTCAAATATCGCGAAGCTGAAGGGATAGACCACGAACTAACTCGTTTGAATGGTCAAAAGCGAGCAGTTGCACTACATGCTGAAAAAATTATGTAAGCTAATTAATGTAACAGAATAAGTAGAGCGCATTTTAACCGTACGAAGCCGATTTTTTTCGGCGGGGTCATCATATGATAATTACGCACTGCCGCTTGTTTTATGATGAGCCCGTTTCACGAATGAACATGTCAACTAGACGTTCTCTTAATCTTTCAGGCTCTGGTTTAACCTGTAAACAACAACGCTAATTGAAATATTACCTGCCTGGGCAGCATCTGTATGCGTTTGGCAAATTTGCTCAAAATAATGATCTCTTTGCCTCACGTTTCACAAATTCGACTAGCGCAACATTGTTTAATTGCATGGTGAAGGATTACTCATTCTAGGAAACCCGATTCTAGCCATCTGCGTCCCGCACGTCTCCAGTCTAATACCTTCGCGTTTCTAACGCTCGTATGGAAAACAATTGCATGGAAATTTTAGAAGAATTAAACATCTATAAAAATGAGATGATTTTAAGGGGAATTTTAGTCGCGGTATCGTAGTTGGTTGCGTGCGATGCGGACTAATTCTTACTGCATCGGTAGCTATACGTATAACTCTTTGCCGCCATATGTATTTTCCAATACTTTTATGTAATTATATATATAGTATATATATATATATATATATATATATATAGGAGTGATAATAATGGAATAATAGATGGGATTTTAGGGGATAATAGTCCTTTATTATTCTCCTGTCATATTTATTATTATATGTGTGTGTGGTGTGTGTGTGTGTGTGTCGTGTTGTGTGTGTGTGGTGTGTGTGTGTGGTGCGTGTGTGTGGCGCGCGACCGCGCGGTGTGTGTGTGTGTGTGTGGTGTGTGTGTGTATGTGTGTGCGCCCGCGCGTGTGTGTTTGCGTGCGTGCGTGCGCGCACGCGTGTGTGTTTGCGTGTGTGCGTGCGCGCGCGCGTGTGTGTTAATATTATGTCCCTCTTACAACCTCTGTGTAGAACGGCTAGTGCATTTAGATCCACATATACGGGCTTCGAATATATCTTAATACCTATATAAAACACACACACGCGCGCGCGCGCCGCACACACACACACACACACACACACACACACACACACACACACATACACACACATACATACATACACACACGCGCGCGCGCGCGCACGTACACACACATATATATTTATTTATTTATTAATTCATTCATTATATATACATACGTGTATACACACACGCATATATACATACATATATATAATTATATATATATATATATATATATATATGTATATATATATATATATATGTGTGTGTATGCATGCACCTAGCAGACCTCTATAACCACCAGCGATCTGCAGCGAGCGGCTTGCAATAGGTTGGCATGTAAGGCGGTCCTCAAACAGACACTATAGCTCTACAACTGTCGTAATGGCGACGACGATGGGTTTGTGGGCCGGCGCTCGCTCCCTGTAGTCCCTGCCCACTGACTATACCGCAGCCCCTGCCTATACTACACTGCACTGCGGCAGCCAGCAGGGATTTTCTTCCCACTCACGTAGCCGGCGAACAAACAATTTAGATTGTCTAAATATAAGCTAATTCTCGCAACATAACGTCATTTCACCAATTACAGTTATAATGGCGCACCAATTTCGCGGTAATGACGTGGAGTTAACCGGCCTGCCACCGGCTTAACTAGGTGCTTGGGGAAATCTAGCCAAACACTGGATTCATCACACAACAAATTACATTGTCAGAGCCATAATAGAATCAGAGAACGGCAGGAATAATAAAGTGATTGTGCGTTTTCAGCGGCGGGGCCAGCGGTGTCCGCCACAGCAGCGCGGCGACGTCGCCCATACATAGCCGACGCGGTGGCGTGCGTAGTGCGCATGCGCGCCTGCTCGTGCATGGCTTCTCAGGCGAGTCGACCAGCACGTGCGCCTCATCACGCATTCCGGCTGCGGCCGATGCATCAAAGCTCTGATTAGGCAAATTACTGTACAGACCTGCGCTAATCCTGCAGCTTCTCTTCAATTTCACGTATCTGTTCGACTATAAATTAACACGCAACTCGACAAACGTGCCTCTGACGATATAAGTAGGCAGTTCGTTAGCGTGTTTTTACGGCTGCGATGCAGCTTTAGTCCTTAATTGAAAGGCGGACGGAGCGCGGATTCGTGCAAACTCCTTTCTTACGTGCACAATGCTCAATCGATTTTAGAATTCTCGCCAACTATGGTGGAAAAGATGGATATTTGTATCCTATTTCATTTTCACAGCGCTAACTCACCGCTAGCAATCTATTCAGATAAAAAAAAAGCTTAAGAACGACATGGTTATATCGATGTCTACAACATCAACGCGCAAACGCAAACACCGTACCGAGGCACGTAATAATTTCCATGCGCACGAGTTTGAACAGAATACCCGCGTAATTTTGAGAGCGTAATTCCATTCGTTCATCCAACGTTAACCTGCTATTCCACAAGACGACGTCTGATGCGGTTACGGCACAGACACACCGGCAGGAATTGTAAACCGATGAACTAGGCGTATTTACATATAACAGACTAATCTAAATTGTTTATATTCAATAATAAATATAAATAATAATAATATATCCATCCATTCATCTATCCAATAGATCCATCCATTCATCCATCCATCTATCCATCTATCTATCCATCCATCCATCCATCCATCCATCCATACAACCACCATCCATCCATCCATCCATCCATCCATCCATCCATCCATCCATCCATCCATCCATCCATCCATCCATCCATCCATCCATCCATCCATCATATTATGTCATATTAGCTCGTGATATATGTATATACATAAGTACAAAATATAAGCTGTGTATAAAGCTATGTAGAAATTATCATGATGTGGATAATTAGGATTTAAGATCAGCACTATCTTTTATTTACATGTGTTACGCTGTCATCGTGTCATACGTTAAGATTCACGCACATGTTAATATTATTATTGCGTGAATTTATTTATTTATTTGTTTTTATTATTTATTATATTTTAGTTATATCTCGTATATATCTATTAGCGTTTTCACGTATTTCTACAATTTTCCACAGTTTCCCAATTTCTGTTCATCCTAGTGGATTCCGACGTGTCCCCATTTGTGCAACCTATTCTTTAAACAGCATTCGCTCTCGCAATCGAAAGCTACTCACTTTGGAAACGCGATTCCAAATCCAAATTCGATTCCGATTCCCATTGCGGTTTCTAGCCCACCGTCATTGTTTGGTATTCCACTGCGTCGCTCGCTTGCGTACCTCGCGATCACGTGCCCTACAGTCCCCCTTCCCCCTCTCTCTCTTTCTTTTTCTCTCTCTCTCTCGCTCTCCCACCCTCCCCCTCTCTCCCTCTCTCTCGCCCTTCACTCCCCCATCTCTCTCTCCCTCTCCCTCTCTCTCTCCATCCTCTTTCTCTCCATCCTCTTTCTCTCCCTCCCTCCATCCCCTCTTTCCCCATCTCCCTCTGTCTTTCCCCTCTCTCTCCCTACCTCTCTCGCGCTCGCTGCAGCAGCAGCAGCAGCAGCAGCAGCAGCAGCAGCAGACGATAAATGAGATGCCTATCGTCGCTCGTGAGGTGGCTCGTGGCTGAGACGGCATTGGCGGATCGTTCCCGCACGCACCTCCCACCGCGCGCTGCCCCAACAGCCAGACTCATTGCGTAATGTATTTACCCACACGCCTGGCGGGAGGGTGTTCTCTTCCAGACGCCGAGCAGAGTCCGCCTGTAATTATTGTGATTGATGTTAAGTGTAATATAATTAAGCGTTAACCAGCCTAATGGAAAGTGAATTAGAACGGTAATTATTGACATGCTCTTTCTCTGTCTACACATTATCGTAACAAACGCTCTCCCGAAAATCGCGGTACCAACCGTATAGCGGATACAGAGAAAAGTGCCTGGAAGTCGTACAAAGGGAGAAGAGATCAACGTGATAGAGACAGGTCGTTATTGAATTTGTGTATCACTGCTTTTCATTTTCGTGCGTATGTGCGATGTAGGGGCATGTACACAGTTGCAGTGCCAGTGGTATTGATCATTGATCATTTATTCAAGAGTTTCATTATCAATTACTAAGAGATATATCTGGAAGCGTTCGCTCAATTATTGAGGGCTGTATCTACGTTTACTTATTATTGGCTATCATTAGGATCTCTAACCCTGCTATTTACTATTTGTGTGTATTAGTGCGTGTGGTTGCGTGCCTGCCTGCCTGCCTGCCTGCGTGCGTGCGTAGTTGTGTGCAAGTGTGCGCGTATAGGTGTCTTAATTATACGGATGGATAGATGGATTGATTGATTGATGGATGGATGGATGGATGGATGGATGGCTGGATGGATGGATGGATGGATGGATGGATGGATGGATGGATGGATGGATGGATGGATGGATGGCTGGATGAGTGGCTCGATGGATGGATGGGTGGATGGATGGATGGATAGATGGATAGACGGACGGACGGACGAACGGACAGACATACAGATAGATAGATAGATATATAGATAGATAGATAGATAGATAGATAGATAGATAGATATATAGATAGATAGAGATATTAGATAGATAGATAGATAGATATAATAATAAGTAAAATGATAGATAATAGAAGATAGATAGTAGATAAAAAAATGATAGATAAGATAGATAGATAGATAGAAGTAAGTAGATAGAGAGATAGATAGATAGATATATAGATCGCTTATATCCCTCACGTTCCTGTGATGAGTATCATTATATTAATCATATGTAAGCCACGCTAATTATCACATGCCCTACAACACGTTATAACCGGGTGACCGCGAACTGTTCTAGATAAATGTGATTATAGGCTGATGTCCCAAGAAATAATCTGAAATTTAAGCTCCTATTAGCCGGCTAATAAAAATGTTATTAGCATGAACAGCCGTTCGGCGGGTGTTTACACGGGCATGCCGACAGTGAAAAGCAGCTGCGGTGCCCCTAATAGCGTTGTATAATGAGACGTTAATCAATACGGAAAATTGTTACTTGAGCAGCGATTTCAGTCTGGCGCAGCAACGTGTGACGCTGTTTTCAGCAGCGGCCCATGGCTGATGAAGCAGAAGATGGCCGCGTCAGAACGAGTACACGTCCGTCTGTATGAATTTCCGCTCTCCTACTTTCCTTCCCCCTCCCCTCTGTCGTATCTCCCATCTGTCTTCCGAATGCACACTCGCTCTCGTCTCTCATCGTCTCCTCTTATTTTCTGTCTTCTCTTTCTCTCTCTCTCGTCTCTCCGTCCCGCCTCTCTCTATCTCTCTCACGTTCTCTCTGTCCCCTGCTCTCTATCTCTCTAACGTTTCTCTTCTCTCTCAGCCTCATCTCTCTCTCTCTCTTCTCGACTTCCGAGTCCGCCGGGACTGCGCTCTTTCCTCTCTCCTCCTGCTCTCCGTCCCCTCTCTCTATTCTCTCTTAACGTTCTCGGTCTCTCCTCACTCTCTCTCTCATCCTTCTCCACTCTCTTTCTCCTTCTCCTCCTCTCTTTCTCCTCCCCTTCTCTCTATCTCTAACGTTCCTCTGTCCCCTCTCTCTATTTCTCTAACGTTCTCTCTCTCCTCTTTCACGGACACTCTCTCTCTCTCTCTCTCTTTCTTTTCTCTTTTCTCCGCCCCCCTCTCTCTATCTCTCTAAACGTTTCTCTCCTGTCCCCCCTCTCTCTATCCTTCTAAAACGTTCGCTCTCTCACCATCTCTCTCACTTCTCTCTCTCTCTCTCACTCTCTATACTCGTGCTCGCTCGTTCGCTAGGTTCCTGTCTATTTCAGTGTTTTTTGCTCGTTAAGATCCTCGTCTTTGTCTCTGCCGCCGTCGCTCGTGTTCGTTGGCTTTCTTTATCGCCTTTCTCCCTCATCACCTCTTTACAACAACACCCTCTTCGCTCTGCGTGCGTAGTTTGCGTTTTACGTGTGCGTGTTTGTCCGTGCGCATGAGTGTTTTGTGCGTGTGTGTGTGCGTGCGCTGGTGTGGTGTGTGGTGTGTGTGTGTGTGTTGTGTGTGTGTTGATGTGTGCAGCGCGCGCCGTGTGGTGTTGTGTGTGTGTGTGTGTGTGTGGTGTGTGTGTGTGTGTGTGTGTGTGTGCGTGCGTGTATGCGGCGTGTGCGTGTGTGAGTGTTGTGCGCGTGGTGTGTGGTGTGTGGTGTGTGTGTGTGTGTGTGTGTGCGTGTGCGTGTGCGTGTGCGTGTGGCGTGGTGCGTGTAATGTATATGTGCGTGTGCGTGTGCGTGGTGCGTGTCGTGTGTGCGTTGAGTGTGTACGTGCACGTGCGCGTTCATGTTCGCGCGTTTCAATGTGCGCGCGGTTTCGTGTGCGCGTGTTCGTGTGCGCGTGTTCGTGTGCCCGTGCGCGCGCGCAATGCCTTAACACGCCGTATACCTACCTATGTGTTACACACGCCTTTCCTTGCCTGAGTGTCTGTGTTTGTCAGCTCAGCTCTTTACTATATTCATTTTAATAATAACCGTATTTCGCCATCGGCTTTGTGCACCGCTCTCTAAGTGCGCGCAGGCAATTCCAGCAGCATTCAACCTAAGGTAGCAGTCGGCCCCATTCGCTTTATGCATTTCATTATACGTAAACCTAACTGCAATCAGTGTGCCTCGTTAGGCAGCTTATTTAATTATTATTAACAAAACGAAGAATCTTTAGCAAATTACTAAACGCTCATCTTGCTTCATTTAATGGCGAGGACATCAAAAAATCAATTGCCCGCATGATGAATCAAATAAATAACCAATTTGTCGCATCAGTGCGTCCTGATGCCTGAGTCCTGAATGCTACACAAGGATGATAAACACGATGAATACTTTAATCCACGTTTGATTAACAGTACATTAGGCCGACGTATACGCTTCGTGAGTTAAGTAATGATGAACCGGGCCGAATGGAAAAGCATCCCGGAAAGCATGTGGGCTAATAACTGATAGACGTCATTCTCTATCGAACGTCCCCTCTCATTACTAGCGGCTCGTTCTCATCTTTCTATCTTCCTCTCCGATCGCTATGTATCTCATCCTCTCCTCCCTCCTCTCTCATTTCGCTAATCTCTCTCTCCTCTCGTCCTCGATCGTCTCGTCTCTCTCGTCTCTCTCTCGTCTATCTCTATCTCGCTTTCCTGCGGTTCTCATGCGCTCTCTTTTATTTTGTCTGTTTTGTCATCTGTCTTTCTCTCCTATCTATCATCTATATATCTTAATCTATCTACTTCTATCTACTATTAGTCTATAATATCTATCTATTATCTATTAACTCTATCTATCTCTATCTTTCTTTTTTCATGCCATGGGGGCCACATCCTCCATCCATACCATCCATCCATCCATCCATCCCATCCATGCCATCCATCCATACATCATCCATCCCATCACCTCCATAGCCATCCATCCACCATCCAATCCATCCATCCATCCATCCATCCATATCCATCGCATCCATCCATCATCATCATCCATCCATCATCCATCTATCCATCCATTCCATCTATTTTCACTCATCTATCCATCTATCCATCCATCTATCCATTCGTCCATCTATCCGTCCGTCCATACCACTACCCCATCCATCGCGTCCGCCATCACTACTCATATCCATTCCATTCCCCATCCATCCATCCCTCCTCCATCCATCCATCCATGCCTCCATCATCCACCATCCATCCATCCATCCATCCATCCATCCATCCATTCCATCCCTCCATCCATACCATCCATCTATCCATCCATCATCCTCCATGCCATCCATTCCATCCATCCATCCATCCATCCAATCCATCATCCTCCATCCCATCATCCATCCTTCATCCATCCATCCATGCCATCATCCATCCATCCATCCATACCATCCATCCATCAATCCATCGCCATCATCCATATCTCCATACCATCCATTCATCCATTCCCATCATCCATGCATCATCCATCATCCATCACATCATCCATCCATGCCATGCCATTCCACCATCCATACCATCATCCCTCCATCAATCCATCACCATCCATCCATGCCATGCCATCCATCCATCCACCATCCATCCAATCCATCCATGCCACCATCCATCCATCCATCAATCATTCCATTATCCATCAATCATCATACCATACCATCCATCCTCATGCAACCTCCATCCATACCAACATCCTCCATCCATCCATCCATCCATCCATCCATCATCCATACCATCCATTCATCCATCCATCCATCCATCCATCCATCCATCCATCATCCCATCCATCCATCGCATCCATCCATCCATCCATACCATCCATCCTCCATTCCATCTATCATCCATCAATCCATCCATCATCCATCCATTCCCCATCCATCCCCATCCATTCCACCATTCATGCCATCCATGCCCTCCATCCATCCCATCATACATCCATCAATCCATCCATCCATTCCATTCATGCCATCATCCATCCCATTCATTCCATCCCATCCATCCATCCATCCATCATCCATCCATCCACATCCATCCAATCCATCCATCCACCATCCATCCATCCATCCATCCATCCATCGCATCCATCCATCCATGCCATCCATCCACCATCCATCATTACCATCCATCCTCATCATCCATCCTCCCCTTCCATCCATCCACCATCCACATTCCATGACCATCCATCTATCCATCCATCCATCCATCCATCCATCCATCCATCCATCCATGCCATCATCATCCATACCATCCATCCATCCATCATCACCATGCCAT
>NW_014577861.1:82310-85408 GCF_000485595.1 Priapulus caudatus
GGCGAATGACTTAGCATATCGAACTATGAAAGAAAATGTCTAATTGAAATCGTAAATCTGTATCTGCGCGTAACGCTTGACAAGCGTAATTGCGCATTCGTCATAACAAGCTCGAGTTGCCTAGAGCCACCAAAATTAGCCTCTCACAAGTACGATCGTTCGAGTGCGTATAGCAACGTCACACACAGTAGCTAACTAGGCTTGACGGTGTGTTTAGGAGAGAATTTTTTGTCAGCCCGGGATGCTTATAGTGTATTGGTACGACTAATGAGCTATGTAGAATGTTCTCATGGTGTATTCTCGGTAATGAGGCACAATTAAATAACCGTGCGTGCTTACCAGAAACTGCGATCCTTCCCGATGGTCTTAATTTCAGACACAGTGTATTCGTGTTGACGGCAATATACTAGTAATCAGCGAGCTGCCTGTCTGCTGTTCCCATGTGTTAGTGTCTACTGACACGGCGTATGAGTGTGATGGCGGATATCCGCGTTGGTGTCCCCGAGCAACATGGCCTATCCTTCATTACGCGTACGCATTTGGTGTGTCTATGTTAGGCGTTGTCCGGGGCAGGAATTGTAACCGATTTAACTTCAGGCGTATTGTAACATATAACAACTAATCAAATTGTTTCTAATCATATTAATTAAATTATAGAATACATCACACTATAAATTCCTATTCCATTATCATGCATTATCCAATTAGATCCATTACATCTGATTCATTTCCCATCATCCCTCTATCCTTCCATCCATCGCATCCATCCATACCATCTCATCTCATTACACTCCCAAGCCAAAATCCTCGCATTTCCTCCATCCATCCATCCATCCATCCATCCATGCCATCATCCATCCGCATTCCATCCATGACCATCCATTTTCCATGGATCCCATTCCATCGCCATCAGCGTTCAATCCCATTCTATCACATTTCATGTCCAATTATTTCCATCTATTCCATCATTCCATCCATCTATCCATCTATCATCTATCCTCCATCTATCCATCCATTCCATCCATTCTATCCATCATCCAATAACAACCACCATCCCATCCATCTCAAAATAATCCATAGGTCCATCCATCAGCCCATCCATATCCATACCATTCCTTCCATCTATTTCCATTCATATGTCCATTATTCCATCTAATCCTTCTCTCCAGCCACCATTTCCATCTATCTGCATCTATCTAATCTATCTATCCATCCATCAATGCCACCTATGTCCAATCCAGCCATCCATCCATCCCATCACATCCATGGCCATCCATCCATCTATCCATCCACCACCATCTATCCATTCCATCCATCCATGCCATTCGTATACACTCATACAGTTTACCATCTCCATGGCGAGTACCATCCTCCATACAACCAACGCATCCATCCCATGCCATCTCATCCATCCATCATCCATCCATCCTATGACCATTCCATTCATCCATCACCATCCATCCATTTCCATATCGCAAATCGCATCCATATCCACCATCCATCCAATCTCCATCCATCCTCATTTCATGCGTCATTTTTCTATTTACTCTCCTGGTAGATATCTCTCTATTTGGTGTCCTGTCTGTTCGTTGCGCTGTGCTGGTCTTCTTCTAACTGGCTCCTCGATCTGCCTCATCGGTTCGAGCTTTCTACACGTACTACAGACAAACACACACACAGCACACAACACGACACCTCCTCTCTGCTCTCGTCTCCTCTCCCTCTCTCTCAACTCTCGTCTCTCATTCGATGAAATGCATAATCTCTTCTCTCTCATCGGCGCGTCCTCTCTCTCTCTCATGCAACACACCGCCGCTTCAGAGCATTCACACGCTGTCGCGTCTGGCGATTGCTTTTTTGCGTATGCGCACGTAACACTTGCCACGGGATGGCGTAAACCAGGAAAACGGATCTATAACCACGCGCATATTAGGTAACTATAATTGAAAGAAAGTGAGACTGTTTACTTTGTTTCGCAACAGTGAGCGAAACAGCGGTAAAACGGCAATTTGCATGAAACACTTCTTGTCATTACGCTGCATTATCCGTGAGCAACACGCGTCAAATTATCACCGATGAACAAAAAATCCGTGTTTAACTTAATAAAGCTGCATCTCGCGCCATTTCCTTCCTCGGAGGGGTCGTAATTCAATGCAATTTGCCGTGATTTCTTATTTACCAATAGCCAATATTACGCGCATTCACGCGGAAGGCTTGAGAGCGTAGAGTGAGAGGTGCAAATTGGCCGACCGGCATCATCGCCGCCGCCGCCGCCGCCGCCGCAGCGGCGAGGTGGCCCTCTAATGAAAGGAGGCTGCGCACGTGTGGTGACAAACCGAACGTTTCCGTTACGATCCAAACCCACTAATAAAGCTGCAAACGGCGGAGATTAATCTCTCGATTCACCTGCGATTCGGTGTGACCGTGCGGGCGGGCGTGCAGGCTTGCGTGCAGGCGCGCGTGCGGGCGGGCGGGCGTGTGTGCAGGCGGGCGTGCAGGCGTGCGTGCAGACGTGCGTGCTTGCGTGCGTGCAGGCGGGCGTACGGGCGGGCGTGCAGGCGTGCGTGCAGGCGGGCTACTGCTACTACTGCTGCTGCTGCTGCTGCTGCTGCTGCTGCTACTGCTACTGCTACTGCTGCTGCTGCTGCTGCTGCTGCGTCACCGATGGAGATGTGGCAATAGAATCGCCCGAGCGCGGTTCGCGAGCTGATTATAGACGCAGTCGAGATGATTACAGAAACGCAATCGGCTACGTTCGTGAGCGCGTGTGCGTCGTCGTCGTCGGCGTCGTCGTCGCGTCACGCAGGGCGCTTACCGATGGACACAATTAGTGCGTGTTATTGGCGATTTCGATGTTAACCGGCTGCCGCTACCGCCGCCGCTGCTGCCGCCGCCGCCGATAATAACATATCAGGACATAAGCCGATCGCGTGCGTGCACGGGCGATGCGTATATGCACAAATTATCCTCGCTCTCTATGTGTACGTGTCTTTCTCTCCCACACATACGCTCGCGCGCGCACGCACGTACGCACACACGCACACGCATACAAACACACACGCACGCGCACACACACACACACACACACACACACACAC
>NW_014577861.1:85418-87228 GCF_000485595.1 Priapulus caudatus
AGAGAGAGAGAGAGAGAGAGAGAGAGAGAGAGAGAGAGAGAGAGAGAGAGAGAGAGAGAGAGAGATACGGGCTGCCGCGGTTTCTGCGCGGGCGCGCTCGCGCGTGCGGCTCGCGCACGGATTTATCCGTGGCTGACTGACTAACGCGAAAATGTATCGTAAAGTTAAATGTCACGATTTGTCGAGAACTCGATAAGTAATTAAAAGAGGTAATCATGCGCCGTCTCGTCGACATTACGTGGAAATAGTGGAAAATGTACGGCGTCTGCTGATCACCTCGACTTGGAGCAACAATGGCCCGCTAACAACGCCCCACAATTAATACGGTTACAGGTTGGGTGATAATTAATTATGTAATTATAATAATTAGTCTAAAACTACCGCGTTGGTTAATAGATGATATAGGTGAAACGGAAAGCGACGCATCTACGAATATTACACAAACACGGGAAACGTTAAGCAAATATTTGTGAAATGTAAACATGACAGACGCAGGTAAATGAGGGCCGTCTCATGCGCGACAGTCTACAAATGTTTGCATTGGATATCACTGCAGTGAGATTTCGAAAGGCCACCTAAACGATGGCCCGTGTCTTCGTGCCATCTCCTCCACCGCGGCTGCTCTCATCATAATGCCTTATATTCGCAACCCGGTAATCGCGTTCGATTGAATGTTATTACGGCAACCTAAATTGTTTACCAACGAGTAAAGGCGATATGCCGGTCGGATATTATCCTCGCGAAATCGAATACAAATCCGATAAATTACTGACCACAAAAGCGTCATCGTACAAAGGCAGCCCCCTGCCTCTATTGGCTTTATTCATGCTTTGCATTTACTTTGCCACCGCTCTTTCTCATTACCCGGAATAATGACTGCTTAAACTCATGTCGGTGCACGCGCACAAGGGTTCAAAGGCATTGGCCGGCACAAAGCCCGTGAATTGTGATTTTTTTAAATTCACTTCAGTGCTGATGGAAACGCATCTCCCGGGAAGGACTAATGGCAGTTTTCAGTCTTGTTCAGTCGATCAGTCGCCGTTATTGTATAGACAGGATTCCTTGATATTTTTACAGCAACCCCCAAAAGCCACTAATAGGCACACGTAAACTAGTTTGCGATTTCCCGAGGGAACGTGAAAAGATCGAAGAACAGAACCGCAGAATTTTAGCGGAGAAAGAAAGACGTATATATCAGCTACGAGTGCAAAAATACAGCATTATAGTATCCGAACGACGTGTTAGAACGATATCGGTATAGCTGTCATTACAATAATTAATATAATGATATCATTACTATATTATATATTATATTATATATATCCTTATTATAATGACCGTTACCATATATACTAAACCACGTGTTACCCATGCAGAAGTTAACGCTCACGTACAAACAAAATACAAATATTTCTCACGAGCTACGGGTCGTAATATAAATTTACAATCGCATCACAAACAGCACTTCGCGACAAAGTAGAGAACCTAACGCGAATAATCATAAACCGTATGATAGCAGATACATATAGCCACTGCCCGTTTCGTATATTGCCTCTCTCTCTTCCTTTTCGCGTGCATGCATGTATATCGGCGGAGGCATATGCCAGTGTTTCCGCCCCAGACTTGGAGAGCAACCTGTAATTACGTGCTCGCTGCAGGTGGAACTATAATGAGTGCAGGCGGCCATCTGTGACTCGGCGAATCTGCCGCTCATCGTGTTCTCTCACCTCTTCCCCCAGCCTCCACCCCTCCCCCTTCACCAGCCTCCACGCCGCATCCTCGACCTGCCAGCCTTCAACCCCTCCGCCCG
>NW_014577861.1:91290-118660 GCF_000485595.1 Priapulus caudatus
GCGCGTGCGTGTGTAATAAGCTGCTGCTTCCTTGATTTCTTCTAGGCGCTCCTCCATTCACAGACGGCGACTGTAAGGTCGCCGGTGTTTATTGCCAGAACGGCGGCACGTGCGTAGACACCATACCTTTGTGTCACATGTGCATTTGCGAAGCCGGATGGATTGGCGATGACTGCGAAATTAAAGATTTGTGCCTGCCTAACCCGTGCAAAAACGGGGGCATTTGCACGCCGCACCCTGACAACGACGGCACGTACAAGTGTGACTGTACGGCCGGGTACACGGGCGACAATTGCGAGCAGTCCGCCTGTCTGAACTACCCCTGCGTTAACGGCGATTGCCATCTCGTACCGGAAAGCGAGACCGAAGCGACGTGCATCTGCGAAGAGGGTTGGACGGGCGACGATTGCTCCGTCAACAACCCGTGCGATCCCGACCCGTGCGAGAACGGTCAGTGTTTGGCGCGGAGCGACGCCTACACGTGTAAATGCGCCGCCGACTACGTCGGAGTAAATTGCAACGTCGAGAACCCGTGTCTACCCACCAACTCCCCGTGCGCGCACGGAAACTGCGTCCTCGACGGCGAATTTCTCAACGTGACGTGCACCTGCGACGAGGGCTACGCGGGAGAGGCGTGCGACGTGAAGGAAGCTTGCCACGACGTGCACAACCTCTGCGGCGACTTCGGAATATGCCGACAGAACGACAGCTTTCCGGACGTGTTCACGTGCGAGTGTTTCGAAGGGTACGTGGGCGCGCTGTGCAATGTCAGCGACCCTTGCAACGGCATCGACTGTAACTACGGCGTGTGTGAGGTTGCGGAGGACGACCCGAGCGAATACCTGTGCGTATCTCAGGTGGGCTACACGGGTGACCACTGCGAGACAGAACTAGGTAGGTGCGGTTCCCCCGCAGGCACTTGGAACGTTTCGATAATGAAATGCTGGTAAATGAACACGATATGTATTCACTACCAAAGTCTTATTATTTCTCTACTCTATTTCGCCTATTATCACCAAGTTTTCTTGTAAAAGCCGTTTAAATGCTACTCTGCAATACACAAGTATTATTACACAATTATTTTATTACTGAAACGTTCCAAGTGCCTGTGCATGCCCTTCTCGCGAACGGGCGTCCTCGCTGACGTCACATTTATGACCATAAAAAAATAATATTGTCGAATATATTATATTATATTTATACAATATTTTGTACACTGACCCCTACAATATTATGATCATATTTATATGAAAAAGGCTGCTACAAACAACTATAATATTATTTCTATAAACACCAACATACAATAAGATCTATTAAAATCACATAGCAAAATATGAGATAAATTGAATAGTAAAGGGCGTACACTGCAAGATATTTCGCCATATAATACGGGTAAAATAACATTGATAATATTGACTGTGTATATGTTGTCAGATCGTGCAACAAAAATTAATGCTATGCGTCTTTCATTCGCTTCACGCAAGCAGGAGTTTTGCTAAGGTCCAGTGTCAGAAATAAAATTAACATCAGTCTTAACTTTAACTTTTCCTAATAGCTTGTTAACAGAATCATGGTAAAGTAACGGTTGCGCATATGCAGTGCATAAAGGTCCGGTCTACGAGAAAAGATTAATGTTAAGACTAGTGTTAAGACTAATTTTGTTTCTGATAACGGGTCCGCGTCTATAGTAATAGGAAATGTGAGATACAGTCGAATTTTTGCGAAGATCCGGCAACATATCTGGTAAAACATCGTATATATTTACTGCAAGAGACCACATCAATCCAAACCGCATATACGTAATAGACACTCGGAAAATGCAGACGGTAAAATCAGTGCCTGAATATCGCACATGACACGTTACCATGACAACGATGCGTACAGTAGATTCCCCTACGCGTAAGCTGAGACATAACAAACGCTAAAAAATCACATTCATTTATAGCATGTTGTTCATTGAACATGAACTGAAATCGACCGATATACTTAAGTAACATGACAGACATTTCACGTGAAATAGATAACTTGATGTTTTTTTTAGTATAAACGCACTTGTTTCGTTATAACTAAAAAAAACAACTTAAACATTCGTTCTTCTGGCATTGTATGATCGTCATGTATTTTATTTATCATTGATCAAATAATCATGTGTCTCACTATTTTATGCGAACATCAAAAAAGCCGATTTTTACATTACTTTTATAGTATTATATAATTCGTTATTCCGCCTTTACCTAATCATTGCTACTTGCAACTTAACTATACAATTCACGTAACACTGTAAACATATTATGTGCTTTAAGATGATTAAAGATCCCAAATATAATTATATATTATCTATAATAATTGTGGATGAATTTATATAGTTACCCTGCAGTATAGTTAATTTCGCTTACAAATTTAATTAGAATCGCCAATAACATGCGCATGCGCGATCGACCGCGCTTAGCCTACAGGGCTGCAATTTTGAGTGAAACAGGCGTGTTCACTTACTCGCTCTCTGTGTCTCTCTAAAGCTGCTAAAATCACCCGCGCAATCTGTGCCAAGATAACCACGGATTTACAGACATATCTAGCGAACGACAGCGTCACCTGGCGGCAAATAATATCACAGGCGATTTCAGATTTCTTCCATTTCCTGAATAAGGTAGCTATCGTCAGCGGATGTCTCACTGTCGATGACAGACACATACCTTCGCGCCGCCTCGCGCTTCCTGCAACAATTCTTAAACACGTTGAAGCGTTTCATCGCATACGTGCCCACGGCCGTAGTAAGCAGAAGGACCGCGAGGATCATCACTATCGTCATCGTTGTCGTCGTCGTCGATCTAGACGTCGGTCGGCTGTGTCCGTCGCAGACGAATAGCGACGAGTTGAGGCCGACGATGAGATGATTCTGAAGTTTCGTCGGTGACGCACACCTGCTCGTAAGACCAGGGGGGTCGTTGTGTTAGAAACATCGTAAACTTAATGTTAAGACTAATAGCAAGACTTCTGTTACTGACAACGGGCCCCAGTGTTACACACGATAACTGCCATCGCCTTATGTTGTTACACGATAATTCTGATAGTATTATGTTATCCGGAGTTTCATAATATAGATCTATATTATTATGACACTCACGATGTTATCAAGAGCGTATGAAGAAATAATCCTTCTTTATAGGCTCTTGATGTTATGCGACAATTGATACCGTGTTATTTTGTTACACGACAGGAAAATCTGGCAAGATTATCGGTAACGCAACAAGGGTAGTCTATTACCACAAATAGAACGGATATTGTCTACTTTTGAATTTTGTCGGAAAAAAATATCAGGCCCTAAGCAGCCCCCTATCATCATAATCACAGTCACATAATCACACTCAACACTATTTATTATAGGTCTACATATTATAGTTCTACGACTACATATAGAACCACATAACACCAGCGGGTACAAGTAACTGCCTAGCTGTATCGCACGTACCTTACGTAGTCAATGAGTTTCTTGTCAATATATGACATTTTGGACATCCAGGCGAGACGGCAGTCGCAGTGCCATGGATTCTGCTGAAGGTCGATCAGCGATAAATTCTCCCACGGCAGCAAATCCTCCTGGGAAATTATCGATCAGGAAAAATGCAAAGCGTTACTACTCCCCGCTGGGCGAGTTTCCCAAGAAACATGTCGGCCCACACCTCACGTCAGCGCCTCACTCTAACTTTAGCGTACGGCCTACTCTTGTCTCATAAATCCCCGTTGCCCGTGTACTTCAAATTAGAGCGCCAAAACGATTAGGCGCTCTCCTTGTCACAAAAAAATAAATGACCACCAGTCAAGTGTAGTTACGCCCAGTTACACCTGTTTCAAGCCCCTCATATAAAAGTTTTCCCTTAGAAAAAACACACGGTTCCTCCTTTTTAATTCCTACGTGTCGTGCGGCTTATACTTGTACTCGCCGTTGTAGCCACATAGTTATCTACAGCAAGTAGTATCTTTACGTGATTTCTTCTAGCTACTTGTACGACTAGCACGTGATTTGTGCGCAAGTGAATAAAGATCATAAGTAGTGTTTCATTCTTCTATCTCGTGTCTAATTAACTCGCGCCGCACCGGACACATCGACACCTCGGCTGACGATTTCCTTCAAACAGGCAACGTTTACGCCAGCGCGATAGCGAACAGGTTAAGACACAACGCAAGCACAATAACACCGCAAGTAGAGATTAATTCAACACTTATACGATCACGACGTGCCTACACACAGTCGGCCATCTCCCGACGTATCTCACGAACCGTCTAGAACACCTGTACATATGTATGCGCGCACTTGGACACGTGTGTGCGTGCGCGAAACATGCTAAAGCATACTAGTTAAATATGATCGATTTTAATATATCTATTTCAAGATTAGATCATTCATGGGAACACGTCTTTACTTCGCTTGAAACGCATGCTGATTGGTGACAATATATATACCGTACGATCGAGCCATATGTACGGTATCTAATCTATTGCCGACTCTTGCAATATCCCAGCCGCACGATTCCCATGCTGCTATGTCGCCTACAGAATGGTATATTGACGGAACTTTGGCCTGTAAGACTTAACACTGCTTGGACAGGCAACCTACTGTAAGTGGTTGGATACATTGTTATACTGTTATATACCTGGCAAAAATCACGAGTAGTTGGATTCCAGTTCATTCTTTTTATTTATATTATTTTACATAATATATGAAATACATACATTATATCAGGAGCAATTAATGACAAATTCAAAATTTGCCCGTGATTATATTACATCAAGCTTAAATTGCGCTGTGAGGAATCGGCTGATTCGGTTGTGAAGGTCAATCAACGCACACAAAAGGATTACAACAGCATGATTCAGAAGATGATTGTGAGAACAGTCCAAACTTTTACGACTGTGGAGCGGTGTGTTTTTAGTTGATATATATAGTTAGGTTAGTATGCTTTAAGTGTCGAGTTCACGAAGACAGAACGCCCGTAAACTGCCTTTCATATCGCCAGCTATACTTGATGGGCAATAACCTCTTGAACAAAGTACCACACATGCACGCGCGCGCCACACGTACGTACGCACCCTCACAGCGCGACGACCCACTACACACAACGACACTACATCAACACACACACACTAGCACACACACACATCACACGCGCGCCACAGGGCAGCACGCACACGCACACGCCAGCATGCACACACCGCTCGCACGACACAGTCAGGCACACGCACAGCACATGCGCAGTGGCCACACACGATACAGACGCAGACGCACATGCCATCGCACAAGCACACACACATGACACACACACGTACGCACCGGCAGACGTCAGACGGACAAGCCCCACGCAACCACACGCCACACACGTACCAGCTGACGCAGACGCGAGACGCACACGCACATGCCGACCACACATGCCACGACACAACGGCACGCACGCACCCACACGCGCGCTGTCTCATCTCTCTCCTCTCTTCTTTTCTCGCGCCTCTCTCCTCCCCCTCTCTCTCCTCTTCTCCTTTCTCTCTAATTTTATGACCGTAAGTGCCTCACGGCTGTCCACACCTATATTTTGGTTAAAGCACGGACGACAATTCACGCCTACCTTAAAAAATTACTCGAGCGCGTGATGACTGACGTATTCATCTGCTACCTTTTATATGGGGATGACGCAAGGAGACGAGCGACGCTATGTTTGTTCATTTTGTAGAACTCCGTAAAACGCACGCCACAACTCTCGCCTCAGGATATTAATCGTGTGATGCATACAATCGTGGCATCATGATTATCCGTTGATGTTTTCACTCGTGGAATCTGCGAATGTCGTAATTAACGAAATTTATATATACAACGCATAACAACTGCGCGCTACTGGTAACTATACTGCTATCGGTTTTTGCGTGCTTTAGCGCGACTGTTCATGATATCGATTGAAAGAGAAGAGCCGCTGCTGCTGGCTCCCTGAATACGTGCCAGGAAATAATAACTCGCTGGAGACGTAAATATAACAACGGTGTGGCTAACATATGGGTGACATCGGTGCTTAATTTCCGACGACGTTGCAGTACAATGCAGTCGACATTAAGCTGCGAATTGCAGATATGTGAAGGTGAAAGTCATAGAGATGGGTGATAACTGGGAACGATAAGATTGTCGAGTCTCGATTAGACTCGGACGCGTTCGTAGGTTATTTTGTGATTCGAAAAGAATCACATGCAAATTTCGGTAAACATTGAACTGTTCAACACAAGGCTTTAAGCATTCAAGTACAGGGCTAAATTCAGTCAGAACACTATTCTATTCATATTAGTTTAGTATAAAACCATAGGCCGTAACCAATACCGTAGACAACCTATACGATTGGTATATCATCATTCAGTGTATAACTATGCATTTCGTACTGCCCTGGTGTTTACAATAAAGATTCGACTACTCCACTCATCCTATAGGTTTTAAATCATGGCTATTGTGAAACAACCCGTACGAAGCATGCGCCGCGGATTAAAAAGACCAGATACTGGTGTAACGCTTTTATTGGCTGCGATTTGTAACGGCAATTTAATACTAAATAGATAAGCCCGTTTTGTATCGGCAGAGTGGGTGGAAGTGCGCGATGCAGCGCGCCTGCCATGTGGCGACGCGTCTCGCCGACTATAGCCATCTCTACAGGCTGACATTACATACCGCCCGGAAGCGTTTTAGCAGGTCCCCAAAAATAAACGGATGATGTCGACATCCCGCAGCATGCGCTCGCGCGGGGGAGGATGAGAGTACGACTGCAGTGAGCCTGCAGCAAGGGACGGACTCACGCTCGAACGTGGATCGCTGCCGACATCAGCCGTCTGCTGTCGATGTTCGAAGTACGCATCTCGGTTGGCCCAATCTTCGTTGCGACACTACGAAAAGGTGTCAAGCCGCAGACTTGGCCGAGAAGCCAATGCGACTCTCCCTCCAATGCAGCAACGAGAAAACGCAAAATCCATGTGACCTTTATAATCGCCGAACTACTTTCCTCCGGTCTACATGCGCCACCAGCAGGGCTGTTTCTCACGGAGTAGCACACTGCGAGGCTGCGAAAATGGCGGAGTGATGATTGAGAAAACGGTGTGGTTCGTCCTCTGCTGCTGAATGAACATTGATTATCGAAAAATCTGAGAGATAACGTGAAAATAAAGATCTTTGCCGAATTTCAGTTTTGGTGAAAGTTTTGCGTGAACGCGTCAATGTAATGGCATTCTCAACGATTATTTCACACGTTGATATGGCGGATTAGAACATGCATGGCCTGCAGACTCCCAATATGACAGCTGCCATATTTTAAGTTAAACTCGTATGATTCTGAGGCAAAACACTTTTAACACTGTAACCAGGTTTAAACGCCAGATTTACGTTTACCAGAACTGCCACGTTATGGTTAGGGCCGAGTAAGAAACACTTCCTGAAAATAAATGTGTTGTGGATATGGTCGGCATACGTTGCGCCATTTTTGAAATTTTTGAGTAATTGATTACTTATAATAATAGACAGAACGATATTATTCCCACACATCTATAAGCCACACTATAATATACTTATAACACTACAAATCCTATATTGGCCTAAAAATAGTAATCCCGTACCTAACTAAATTTAAACTATGGGCAGATGGGACTTTTTTTCGTACTAAACGACGAAGTCTAATAGATCTATTAGACCTATCTCATGGTTCCATTTAAGAAGTTATATATGTCATATGGCGTGTCTGTGTGCCACTACTCGGTCTACGCGTCGTTAAGTCTGCTATAGTAAGTCGCAAACTCCAGTATTGACGTGAAACTTACCTATTATCGCCAACTCTCAGACTTAGATAATACTTGCTTCTAAACAAAAATAATAATAACAACCAGAATAACAATTATTATTCGTGTTCGTTTCATTGCCAGTGTGGCAACACCAATTGGCTAATTTCAAGTCAACATTGTGTTAAGGTCGTATAGGCGTTTTACCTTATAGAGTCGGAAAAATTAACTAATTTAATCTTGTTATTTAATTTATAAAGAATTTTTTGACATGTATTAATAGGTCGGGTTGGAATATTACTTCAAAGGTACAGAAAACTTTCTAGGTACCTTAGCACTGAAAAGAGCTGACTATTACTTGAACGTATTGAATGTGAAATGTTTTGATATCATGCAAACACCAGGAGTATATAAAACACTTATTTTATTCACCGCCCTGAAACGGTCTTAGCATAGAAATACCGATTATTAGATATCATACGAATTACACACGTCACGGTATATGCCATTTATCTATGCCCTATACGTTAAGAGCCGGATATTCATACAGTAAATTACATTTTCAGTAGATCTACTTCAGTCTGTCTGTCTGGTTTCTCTGGCTGTCCGACTTCTGTCTGTCTTCATCCTCCGTCGTCCGTCCGTGCTGTCTTGTCTGTCTGTCTGTCTGCGTCTGTCTGTCTGTCTGTCCGTCTGTCTGTCTTGTCTGTCTGTCTGTCTGTCTATCTATCGCTGCTGTAAATCAGTTATCAGTGGACTTGTAATGCATACCGCGTATGCCCTCATTTATAAATAATATATCGCTTCCATTTTGCAGTACAGGCAACACCGAGCTGGCCTTCATTTTAAAATATGTACTTTGAGTTGGGGGATTTTGAATAATTATAGAAACGTAAGGTTATATGTTGCGAGAGTATATATCACAGTTAGTCATCATAAGTAATCAACATCACCCAAGAACAGTCATTTATGGGTTTGTTATGTATTCTAAAACTTTATTCGTACTGCTTACAAGTTATCGATGATATAGAAGCAGTAGTTGTTTTATCGTAGTTGAAACATAAAAATATCAAATACTGTAGTAGATCAAGTACACCGGTCTCATATTACATAGACTTTCTTAATATTACATATAGCATGGTTTGACTGTGGACACACTTCGCGTGATATGGCTGCTTATCGTGTTCGTTGATCAGAGGTTTACACCCATTCTACTGGTCCATCACACCATTTGGCTTCTCAGACTCACGGCCTTGTCGTCTAAGATACCGACATTTCCCATTTATCAGTCCACCCGTGAACTGTTTATGTGGTTATAGTCTCAAGTAAGCACCCACCATGCATCGCTTGGCAAAAAATGTTCTGACGTTCAGTAAGGGCGTGGTTTATACCAAACCGGGAATGGGGGGGGGACAGCAGACAACTGATTATCTTCTGGGCGTAATATTCATATTAATTTTATGACATTGACTGTATTATTAGATTTCGATTAGAGTTTCGATGGCTAAGAACATAGACGAATGCAGTGAGAATACGTTAATGAATTAATATATTATTATTATTATTATTATTATTATTTATTTAATTTTAGGTTTAATGAATGATACGATTTTGTTTTTTTGTAAACACGCAGGGCAACTGGTTCCATTACCATTTCTGCTTATATTTTTACATTTATTTATAAATATATGTACCGATATTTACAGTAGAATATTTTCAGTAGATCTACCCAGTCTGTCTGTCTGTTCATCCGTCCGTTCGTCCGTCCGTCCGTCCGTCTGTCTGTCTGTCTGTCTGTCTTGTCTATTCTATCCGCTGCTGGTTATCGTTAATCAGTGACCTGTTCAATAGCATACGCCGTAACAACTTCATTTTATAAATATATAATATCTGCTTCATTTTGCAGTAAGGGTAAACGACGAGCCTGTTTATTTTAAAATATGTTACGCTTAATGTACTGTCGAATAATTAATAGAAGCGTAGTAGTTTGCGAGATATATATCAAAAGTTAGTCATCAATAATAATGCAAGCTCACCAAGACATCATTTATGGGTTTGTATTTTAATTCTAACTGTATAGTCGTAGCTCTTACAAGGTTACGTATAGTATAGAACAGTAAGTTTTTATCGTAGTTGAAACATTCAAAAATATACAATACTGATAGATTAAGTACACTCCCTTCATATTACAACTTTCTATAATCTACATATAACATGTTGATGTGACACCATTCGTAGATATTGCTGCATTATCGTGTTCGTTTGAACTGGTTACACCATTCTAACTGGTCCACGACTGACACACTCATTCGCTTCTCACGCTCACGGCTTTGTGGCCTATAGATACTACTTCCTTTATCAGTCCACCGCTGACTGTTTTTATGTGTTATAGGTCCAAAGTGATCAGCACCACCATGATCGCTTTGCCAAGACTTGTATACGTCAGTAAGGAGCGTGGTTATTGCCAAACTCGGGGGGGGGGGGACAGCAGACACTGATTCGTGGCGTGAATATCATTTTACCTTTTTATAAGCATTGACTTATAGTTTAGATTGTCGGATTAGATTCGATTTATAACATTTAGATTTCGAGGCAAGAACATAGACGAAGCAATGAAATAAACTTAATGATGTAATATATTATTATTATTATATTATTATTTAGTTATTTATTTGTTTAGTTAATGACGATACTTGTATACGCGACGCTAACAATCGCCAAGGGCATCTAGATAAGCTTACTATCAGTCCCGACGTTACCTTAAGAAAAGACTCCGACTAGACAGCAACAGTTTGTCGCATAGTTTATTGGAATGTGTCTTAAACTTTCCACTACACTTTAGACGCATGGGGCTGCGGTAGCAGATCGACGCTGCATGATCATAATATATACTATATATATATATATATATATTACACAGGCAACTGTTCCAGTTAATTTCTGCTTATATTTTTATTTTTATTTTTATTTTTGTCATTTTATTATAGAGCAATGTTTTGCGGCCCTCGCGACACGATTAAAAAAGACGACGAAAGAGGAGATTAGAAAATCACGAGATAGAAAGAAACCGTGATATTATCCGGATGTGAATAATAATAGACGCTATTCATTCCTGATATTGATTATATTGAGATATTGCATGAAAAACATTATTCTCATAAGATCGATAAGATTGACGTTACAGTAGAATGTACCAATGCATGGCATGCGTGCGTGTGTGTGTGCGTGGTTGTGGTGTGTGTGGTGTGTGTGTGTGTGTGTGTGTGTTGTGTGGTTGTGTGTGTGTGTGTATGTCTGTCTGTCTGTATGTATGTGTGTGTGTTTGTCTGTGTGTGTGTGTGTCTGTTGGTGTGTCACGTAGTGCGAGTGTGTGTGTGTGTGTGTGTGTGTGTGTGTGTTGTGTGTGTGTGTGTGTGTGTGTGTGTGTGGTGTGTGTGGTGCGTGCGCCGCGTGCGTGTGTGAGCATGATGTCGGTGCGCGGCACGTTGCATGTTGCGTGCGGTCCGTAAACAGTCGGAAAAGAACCTCACATGAGGTCCCGCGCAATCTTTCATCAATCATCTGCCAGTCTGAAGATGAACAGCCGAAAATCCCACCTCGTCACAACAAACAACGTCGTCGTATCTAAAACTCGTATCGTTCACGAATCTGTCGCTGGGCGACGGTGGCGCCGACGGTGGCTCGCACGAACCCATGCTGCGAAACCTTCGGCCGCGGCGTCCGGGCCGTAACCTGTGCTGATCAGTCAACGTCCCATCACGTCGACGGCGCCCGCTGCGATGGCGTCTGCAAGCGCGGCGGATGCAGTACGCGCAGACAGCGTCAGCGTAACTTCTCGTATGCGGCTGTTTGGTGTGTTGACACGCGGCACTGGAGGCGGTCGTCGTTGGCCGGACCTGAAGCGGGTAGCGCGCGGCCGTTCGTCTCGGCTTGGCTTTCTTCTGCGAACTAAATTTGCCTGTAAGTTAGATGACCGGTATAATTTAAGATTTTATCTTACTGTTGTCATAATATAGTCAAGAGTTCATAATAATAAGTCGAATAATAATTTTAATAGATAATGTCGAAATAATAATTTTAATATAGTAATAAGTCGGAATCAATAATAGAGATCAATAATAACTATGTCCATCTAATAATTGACAAAGGATAATGACAATGAATTTGTCATTATTAGCTCTGATATCATATTATCGAGAGCTTCAGTGGGGATATGTCACAATTATGACGGCCAGATCTCACACTCCTGTGAGGGTCGCGGGGCGCCCGGGCCCGCCCGCGCCGCCGCCCCGGCCCCCCCCCCGCCCGCTCACTACGTAAGTAACATAATACACTCACTATCCGGTCACATTATTCTCTCGATCTGTTTGCCGCACCTCCTCCCTCCTTCGCTCCTCCCTCCTCTATCCCCTCCCTCTCTTCTTCTCCCTCTCCACTCGCCTCCTCTCACCCTCCCTCACTAATATACCACCTATATATATATATACATATACCTATCACCATACCCCCTCTACTACTCCCTATATACTATCATTGAGTCTAACTGTATAATATTATATATATATGTATAACCCGCCTACTAGTATATTATAGCTTACTAAAAGCGCTTTGATCGCGGTGCAAATGAGAGCAAATGACGTAACTGACATTAGCTATAGCTGCACGCTCATCGTGATGATAAAGTCCCTCATCTGCATTTGTGATTAAAGGAAGCTTGGGAATTAAGGGACGTGGATGCTTGGTGGCACTGTGAGAAACACTCGCCCACCCCCAGGCCGGGACTGGTAATTTTTGAGCAGAACTGGATCATCGTTATAGGTTTTACCATATGTTATTGAGTAGAAATGAAACAAGTTGGAAATCAGGAATTCGGACAGGCAGTGTTTTTCAGATTCATTGGCGGTGGGTTTCAGACTCATTGGCAGTGTGTTTCAGACTCATTGGCAGTGGGTTTCAGACTCATTGGCGGTGGATTTCAGACTCATTGGCAGTGGGTTTCAGACTCATTGGCACCACAAGTACTTGGAGCGTTTCAATAAAATAACATGCTAAATAAATACTTATACATGCAAAGTCTTAATGTTTCTTTACTCTCCTTCACCTATTATTGCCGACAAGCCGTGCTGCAAATGATCCAGCCACTGCAATACACGCCCACCGCACGCACGCTGCTGCACGCTACTGGCAGTACTGCACACTAGCTTACACATAAATATAGAGTTATATTAGCTCCATATTAGAGTTATATAGAGTTATATATAACGAGTTAATATAACGAGTTAGAATGCAACGGGTTTATATACGGTTAGGATAGTACAAGTAGGTACAAGTAGGTAGTACTAGTTAGGATATTATATTACGGTTAGGAAATATAACTCTATATAAATTTATGTGAAAGTGTGCAGTACTGCCAGTAGCGTGCAGCAGCGTGCGTGCGGTGGGCGTGTGTTGCAGTGGCTGGAGCATTTGCAATAATAGGTGAAGGAGAGTAGAGAAACATTAAGACTTTGGTAGTAAATAGATTTCGTATTTATTTAGCATGATATTTTATTGAAACGCTCCAAGTGCCTGTGATTGGCAGTGGGGTTCAGACTCACAGACTCATTGGCGGGAGTACGTGGCTAAGGAACATAGTTACCAATATGATTCCGAGAACAATGAAAGCGATGATGAGCAGACCGAGGAGTGAACACAGAACTATCACCCATCCTGGAAATTCGGGTGGCTCTTCTGCGGGCTGAAATTACAAACACCTAATCGTATAGGATGCACAAAATCCTACGAACGTAATTTAATATATTTACGACAGGGGGGGCAAACGATTTACGACAGTAAATACTACAGGGGGCGAACGATTTACGACAGTGAATGTTACGCAGCCGGCTGAAAGGTGCGATAGAATATGTTTACTAGGCACTTCTAATTTTAACATATATTTTAAATTTAATTAGGGTCAGGGTTAGGGTTAGGGTTAGAGTTAGGGTTAGGGTTAGGGCACTTTTTAGGGTTTTTGCATCATTCTTTAATATATCGTAAAATATATGTTAAAATTAGAAGTGCCTAGTAAACATATCCTATCGCACCTTTCAGCCGGCTGCGAATGTTACAGGGGGCGAACGATTTACGACAGTTAATACTACAGGGGGCGAACGATTTACGACAGTGAATACTACAGGGGGCGAACGATTTACGATTTTACTTGATTTTATTCTAACTAGCAGAATATACATCATTAATGAAAAATGTCCCGAGGTTTAATGTATCGATAAACTTGCTTTGAATGACAGACGACGGGCAGCCAAAATCAGTATCCGAGCCATGCGACTATTTAATAGTTAATAATGAAATAATATTTATAAAACTGTTTGCCCGAATTTTTCTATAACATCGAAAATATCAGAAGCGGGACACTCCGGAGATGCCTGTGAGATGTGCGGAGATCAAAGGTTGGCGTGTGAGCTCACCTTATCGACTACGAACTCCATGCTCTCTACCGAGTCGTCATCAAATACGATTGGGACGTCTTGACCGTCGATATTGACTTCGTAGCTATCGCATGCTCCGGTTCCATCCGCAACACAGGTTGCCTCGGCAAAACTCTCCTGCAGGGCTGCGGGTATCTCCGCCTCCGTCAACTCAGTTTTTAGCAATACCCTGTGTTTCACGTCCAGCGGCGGCTGCGGCTGCGGTTGTTGTCGTTTCCGACGGGAACCCGCTGCCGCCACGGCACCTCCTTCTCCACTCAGCGAAGCATTACAGCTTTGATAATAATACCCACGAAAATTATTGGCGGCCAGGACACTGACGAAGTTCCATCGAGGATTTTATCTCTAACGCTATTCGATAATAGCAACATCTGAATGAATATAATTCGATTAAAATCTTTTATTTATTTAATTCTTAATTAGATTTTTATTAATTACTAGATTTTATTGCAATTTCAATACAGGATTGGCAATGATAACGTATATAACTAATGTATATCAAACATTACCTGAACTCGATGACTTCTGTGTCTTCATAGTCATCTTTAATAGGACTTTTCTCATCGCTATAGACATTATCGAACTGAAATTGTCAGAATAGCACAAGCTGACCTTTCCCGCTGCACATAACAAAATGAGAATACAAACTATATACGTATCACAGTCCCCTCGCAACATCTTAGATCTACATCTTAGTTGTTCGTTGATCACCGATATTTGCTCATCGTGGCTATACGAACCATATCTTCCAGCTCATTTTTCATTGACTTGTAGTCGTCCGTGTCCTGGTTGACGGGCGTGGTGCAGGTCTGTGCGTCCCAGGGGTATGTAGTTAGCACGACAGTGGCGGTCGCCGTCACCTCCTGTAACGCACACGCACATGCCCACGCACATGCACACACACACGCACGCACGCACACACACGCGCGCGCTCAGTCTCTCTCTCTCTCTCTTTTCTCCTCCTCGCTTTCTCCCCCTCTCTCCCTCCCCCCTCTCTCTCTCTCTCTTTCTCTCTAATTTTACCGTAAGTGCTCTTCACGCTTGCCACCTATTATTCTTGGTTAAAAGCACACGACAATCACCTACTTAAAAAATTACTCGAGCGCGTGATGACTGACGTCATTTCATCTGCTACCTTATATGGGGATGACGCAAGAACAGCGACCATGTTGTTCATTTTTAGAACCTCCGTAAAAGCGACGCCACAACTCTCGCCCGCGATATTATCGTGTGATGCAACAATCGTGCATCATGATATCCGTTGATGTTTCACTCGGTGAATCTGCGAATGTCGTATTAACGATTTATATATAAACGCATACAACTCGCGCTACTGTAAGCTACTGCTATGCGTGCGTGTTTAGCGGCGACTGGTTTCATGATATCGATTGGAAAGAGAGAGCCGCTGCTGCTGCTCCTGAAACGTGCCAGGAAAATAATACTCGCTGGAGACGAATTATAAAACGGTGTGGCTAACATATGGGAGTGACATCGCGTGCTTAATTTCGACGACGTTCAGTACAAGCAGTCACATTAACCTGCGAATTCAATGTGAATAATCATATGTGTATAACGGGAACGATAACAATACGTCTCGATAACTCCGACTGCGTTAGGTTTTGTGATTCGAAAAGAATCACATGCAAATTATTCGTAAACATTGAACTTTCAACACAGGCATTTAACATTCAATACAGGCATTTAACATTCAATACAGGCATATTCTATTCATATTATTTAGGTATAAAACCATAGGCCGTAACCATAACCGTAGGACAACCTATACGATTGGTATACATCATTCAGTGTATAACTATGCATTTCGTACTGCCCATGGTGTTTACAATAAAATTCGGCTACTCCACTCCATCCTATAGGTTTAAACATGCTATTTGAAACAACCCGTACGAAGATGCGCGCGATTAAAAGGAAACCATACTGGTGTAAGCTTATTTGCTCGATTTTAACGGCAATTAATACTAATAATAATAACCCGTTTTGTACCGGCATGGGTGGATGCGCGATGCAGCGTGCTGCATGTGCGAGCGTCTCGCCGCTATAGCCATCTCTACAGGCTGACATACGATACGCCCCGCAGCGTTTTAGCAGGTCCCAAAAATAACGGATGATGTCGACATCCCGGCAGCATGCGCTCGCGCGGGGGAGGATGAGAGACGGACTGCAGTGAGCATGCATGCAGGGACGGACTCACCTCGAACGTGATCCTCCCGACACTCAGCCCGTCTGCTGTCATGTCGAAGTAGCATCTCGGGTTGGCCATCTTCGTTGTCGACCTACGGAAGAAGGTGGTCAAGCCGAGACTGGCCGGAGAAGCCAAGCGACTCCTCCCTCCAATGCAGCAACGAGAAAACCAAACATCCATGTGACTTTATAATCGCCGGAACTACTTTCCTCCGGTCTACATGCGCCACCAGCAGGCTGTTCTCAGGAGTAGCACACTGGCGAGGCTGCAAAATGGCGGAGTGATGATTGAAAACGGTGGTTCGTCCTCGCTGCTGAATGAACATTATTATCGAAAAATCTGAAGATAACGTGAAAATAAAGATCTTTGTCGAATTTCAGTTTGGTGAAAGTTTTGCTACGCGTCATTAATGGATTCTCACGATTATTTCACGTTGTATAGCGGATGTAGAACATGCATGCTCAGACTCCCCCATATGAAGCCTGCCATATTTTAATTAAACTCGTATGATTCTGAGGCAAAAACACTTTTAAACACTGTAACCAGGTTTAAACCCAGATTTACGTTAGCCAGTAACTGCCACTTAGGTTAGCCAGTAAGAAACATCCTGAAAATAATGTGTTGTGGATATGGGTCGCATACTTGGCCATTTTTGAAATTTTTGATAATTGATTACTTATAATAATAACAACGATATATGCCCACACATATATAAGCCACACTATAATAATTATAACACTACAATCCTATATGCCTAACAATATAATCCCGTACCTAACTAAATTTAACTATGCAGATGGACTTTTTCGTACTAAACGACGAAGTCTAATAGATCTATACCTATCTCATGGTTCCATTTAAGAAAGTATATATGTCATATGGCGTGTCTAGGTGCACACTAGCCGGTCTACAGCTGTCGTTAAACTGCTATAGTAAGTCGCAACTCAGTATTACGTTAAACTACTATTAATCCCACTTCCAGATCTGAGATAATACTTGCTTCTAAAACAAAAATAATAATAACAACCGAATTAACAATTTATTATTCGTGGTTCGTTTCATTGCCGTGGGCAACACCATTGGCTAATTTCAAGTCAACCGTGTTAAGTCGTATAGCGTTTTACTCTACGCGTCGGAAAATAATCTAATTAATCTGTATTTAATTTATAAAGAATTTTTGACATGGTATTAATAGTGTCGGTTGAATGATACTGCAAAGTACAGAAACTTTCTAGTACCTAAGCACTGAAAAAGCTGACTATTCTTGAACCTATTGAATGTGAAATGTTTGATATGCATGCAAACGACCAGGAGTATATAAAACACTTATTTTTATTCACCCCTGAAACGGTCTTAGCATAGATACCGTCATTATAGATATCATACATACAACGTCACGGTATATGCCATTATCTAGGCCCTATACGTAAGACCGATATTTACAGTAGAATATTTTCACTAGATCTACTCAGTCTGTCTGTCTGTTTCTCTGGCTGTCCTTCTGTCTGTCTGTTCATCCGTCCGTCCGTCCGTCCGTCTGTCTGTCTGTCTGTCTGTCTGTCTGTCTGTCTGTCTGTCTGTCTGTCTGTCTGTCTGTCTGTCTGTCTGTCTGTCTATCTATCCGCGCTGTTCGTTTATCAGTGGACCTGTCAATGCAACCCGTATGCCCTCATTTTATTAAATATATATATCGCTTCCATTTTGCAGTAAGGTAACACGAGCTGCCTTCATTTTAAAATATGTACCTTTGATGTTATGATGGAATTGAACGTTTTAACAATCCCCATCTAGATAATGCACTCCTCTATTTATTACGTAATCCAAAGATTTTCTCACAATTATATGGAATAAACTAACATCAGCAATTTACTATATACGCAAGCTCTTCTATTACGGTACTATAGAAGGTTAGTTTGTACTGACGACAATATACCTGTAGGTAGTTCAGATTGTTACCCCGGAAATGAACTTTAGCAGAGACTGCGTCACTTCCGTTGATAAATATCCCGTCGAACGCATTGTCATCAAATCGGCGAAGGTATCGATTGTCCTAGAAAGCCATGTCAGAATGTTAGATATTTAGACATTGTACAGAAACAACGCGTGCGAAGCGACGTCGTAAAACTTGCATTTATATTTATACTATAGAGAGACTTGTAATTATTTATCTGTCATCGCGATTATGTTTTTTTATGGAATGCATTGAACGTGCAACGTGGGATCTGTAAGATGCCTATAGATCTAATAAAATAAAATATCATCACGACTAGTTTCTAGTACATATCTTATAGGATATTATAAGAACATATCTAATAAAACGTTTTCAAAAAGACACGCACGTTTAATAAATTTCGACTAGATACCTCTATGTATAACGCCTGAAGCGAGGGCAAGTTCACAAATGCCCGCGGTTTTATCGCTATCAACAGAGGCATCTTTCTGATGAAGAGGTCCGTCAACGCCCACAAGTCGCCGAAGCGTTGCGACGGGAGCTCAGCTATCGGATTCTGACTAATATCTAGCGTCTGCAGCCGCGGCAGCGCTCTCAGGTTTGGCAAGAAGTCGTCGACGCTGCTAAATGAGTTGTTGGCCAGCCAGAGGGAGCGCAGGTTCCTATTGTCCACGAAGACGTCCTCGGGGAGCTTCTCCAGCTGAAGGTGATTGATATAAAGCGACTGCAGTGTCGCTAGATTCCGGAATATTTCTGCAGGAAGTTCGCCGCCGATGTCGTTGTTACTGATGTCGAGAGTTTTCAGCGAGCTTAGTCCGTCAAAAGCGCCCGTCACGAGGTCGGTAACGCGGTTGTGGTCGAGATGCAGCTGGGTCAAGCCGTCGAGGCCGGCTAGCATGTCGACACGGACAACCGTCAACAGGTTGCGACTCAGCAACAGTAGTCTGAGCTTGGGCGAATCGGCGAAGGTGTTCGGCTCGATTTCCGCGATGGCGTTGTCCTGTAACGACAACGTCTTCATGTCGGCGAAGTTCTTAAAAGCTCCGGCTGGAATGCGAGCGATTCTGTTCGAACTGAGGTCGAACGTCGTAGTCGTACTATCCACGTCGCTAAAGTCCGGCAGCTCGGTGAGGTTGCTGTCTTTGCAGCTGATGCTTATTCCAGGCTTACACCAGCACACCTTAGCGCACGGGCCCTCGTTCGCTTGCGGTCTCAGCTCCACCACTGTCACGCAAATCGCACACAACATGGCGACTACACGTAAGCACGCTCTCGAAGCCATATTTGATAGTAGCCGAGTAGACAAACTTTCATTCTGCTCGCGTCAGTTCGCGTGCGCTCCGCTGCCTTGTCTTTGTCTCAGTGAGAGTTTGTAATAAATAAATTGCGATACAATTTGTAATTCATGAACAGTTCACGATGGCACGTATATAATATAGTAGAACGTCTGACATTGCGATTATGCGTGCACGGTAGCGATCGCAGCACGTAAACAAGGACCGACAACGAGTACAAAGGTCGGGTTCGACAAATACCGCGGTCTGCATACCATACCATGGTACATCATATATACGTGATGGTGCATGTATAGACCGCTTGCGCCAATAACTATTACTATAAATTCCAGTATTTTGAGCAATCACATGTGCATTCCTGTCTATGTATCTATGTATATATGTATATATATATATATTTGTTTATTGCCCCTTTAATACCGATAATAATCGACCGGAGAGGCATACTCGATAAATTGCGCTCTCTACGATACAATAAATAAATAAATAAATAAATAAATAAATAAATAAATATATATATATATATATATATATATATTTATTTATTTATTTATATATTGTATCGTAGAGAGCGCAATTTATCGATTATGCTTCTCCGGTCGATTATTATCGGTATTAAAGGGACAATAAACAAATTAAACCCCGCTTAAACGATGTAGGGAGATAGCGGGATTACGTACGTGGCGAATGGAGTTGAAGATTCCACCGGCGTTGACGTGTCTGTGATAGACGATGTCACTTCTGTGATAGACGATGTCACTTCTGTGATAGACGATGTCACTTCTGTGATAGACGATGTCACTTCTGTGGTCGGCGTTGTCACTTCTGTTGGAGGCATAGTGTGTATAGTAAGTACCCAACAGTAAGTAAATATCTGTGAAACTGTACAAATTTCCATTTTAATTTTTTTCGACAATATTATTTTTTTGGTCGCGGGAAAACGTCGTGGCAGCCCCCAAAATCCCATAACCGTTAGCTTTCTGAATGCGAAATCGCATCAACGAAGATTCCCCGAATTAATCCTCGATTCCATCATGCCCTTATATTCGTGATCATTTGATACTGATTCAACTTTGTCTCTTTCCGTCTTCGTTATAGTCCCCTGGACTTTGAAGACTAATATTTACGAGGTTACGAGGTTATCATACGGATAGAACGAGGAAATACTGACCGGCAACGCGCGCTTGTGGTCGGATGACGTCATAAATGTGACGTCAGCGAGGACGCCCGTTCGCGAGAGGGGCATGCACAGGCACTTGGAACGTTTCCGTAATAAAATAATTGTGTAATAATACTTGTGTATTGCAGAGCAGCAGTTGAACGGCATTTACAAGAAAACTATTGGTGATAATAGGCGAAATAGAGTAGAGAAACATTAAGACTTTGGTAGTGAATACATATCGTGTTCATTTACTAGCATTTCATTATCGAAACGTTCCAGGTGCCTTTGGGGGAACCGCACCTACCTAGTTCTGTCTCGCAGTGGTCACCCGTGTAGTCCGCCTGACATACGCACAGGTATTCGCTCAGGTCGTCTTTCGCAACCTCACACACGCCGTAGTTACAGTCGGTTCCGTTGCAAGGGTCGCTGACATTGCACAGCGCGCCCACGTACCCTACGAAACAGTTGCACGTAAACACGTCCGGAAAGCTGTCGTTCTGTCGGCATATTCCGAAGTCGCCGCAGAGGTTGTGCACGTCGCTGCAAGCTTCCTTTATGTCGCACGCCTCCCCCGCGTAGCCCTCGTCGCAGATGCACGTCACGTTGAGAAATTCGTCGTCGAGGACGCAGTTTCCGTGCGCGCACGGGGAGTTGGTGGGTAGACACGGGTTCTCGACGCTGCAATTCACTCCGACGTAGTCGGCGACGCATTGACACGTGTAGGCGCCGCCCTGCGCCAAACACTGACCGTTCTCGCACGGGTCGGGATCGCACGGGTCGTTGACGGAGCAATCGTCGCCCATCCAACCCTCGTCGCAGATGCACGTCACGTTGAGAAATTCGTCGTCGAGGACGCAGGTTCCGTGCGCGCACGGGGAGTTGGTGGGTAGACACGGGTTCTCGATGCTGCAATTCACTCCGACGTAGTTGGCGTCGCATTGACACGTGTAGGCGCCGCTCCGCGCCAAACACTGACCGTTCTCGCACGGGTCGGGATCGCACGGGTCGTTGACGGAGCAATCGTCGCCCGTCCAACCCTCGAAGCAAATGCACGTCACTCCGTTCACGCTTCCCAGTAGGAGATGGCAATCGCCGTTAACGCAGGGGTAGGTCAGACAGGCGGACAATTGCTCGCAATTGTCGCCCGTGTACCCGGGCGGACAGTCACATTGGTACGTGCCGTCGTTGTCAGGGTGCGGCGTGCAATTGCCCTCGTTTTTGCACGGGTTAGGCAGGCACGGGTCATTAATTTCGCAGTCAACGCCGATCCATCCGGCTTCGCAATTGCACTTGTGACACGGAAGAGGATGGTGAATCATGGCGCCCCAAAACAGAGGCCAAATGCTGCCTTAATGGAATGCTTGAGTCATTGGTAGCCAGCACCGGTGAATCTTGTTCCGAAGTGTTGAATGTCAACATTGTTTGACGTGCCTGTCATTGGTGGCACATGCCTTGACCAAAGAAGTCCCAACTATTCCTGTTAAAACATTTCCAGAACTATTTACAATTTGTGTTCTTCCCTATATTAGGAACACATGCAACAAAAGACGTTTTTGTTTCGCGTAGATTGTTTGCCTGTGATGTCTAGCAAGGGAGGACAGCTTAAAGGCACAAAACACGACCAGAACCGTGACTGGTAATCAATCTCCGGTGAACAATAGCAGCCAAGATTCCTGGTAAACGGAAGAACTTCCTTACGGGCTGTGATGCAAGCAAAGACAGCCCTGTTCCAAACTTCTAGCCAATCGCAATACAAGAGTTCAACCTCCTGCGCACAGAAGCTAGTGAACTCACACATGGCCACGAATTGCTGTATTTCATCTCCTATAGCTGACGCTGTCAGAGTTTGTTGCTGCATCTCAACGAAGAACAGGACACACGGCTTCCTTGTTTTATCTTTCCCATTCGATTCGCATCATGGGTTTACCAAGCGATGATTACATGCAACAGACTACTGATGTGGTGGTTATCGGGTCAATTGGCAGTGTAAGTGTTACTACGCGTGACTGAAATATTGATAGCAATTTGGTCATGGGTGCTAAACTAGCTTTACAGTTCAGTGGCCGACCTAATTGGCAGGTGAATTAGGCCAACGATAGCAATCAGTGTGGAGTCCTTCTATTCCTTCCAGCGTGCAATATCAGAATGCTGAGAGCTGTTCCAGCTTTCCGATGGAATTGGAAGAGAGAACAGCTTGGGGCTGTTTTGTGCAGGTATGCCTGCATCTCAACCGATTTTTGCTCGCACTATCCATGCCTATGCTCGCAAAGCCAGGTACGCCTCGACGACTGTGGAGCAAACCAAAGAGATAATGTTGTTTCTCGATTGTATCAGCGACATCAAGCACTGAGCCATGTGAATGAAAGCCAGGAAAGCAGTTGTTCACTTCCCAAGCGCGCGTAGACTGGAAAACATTGCCTCTTAACGCGCATGCCGGCTGGACACAGCCATGTGAAAGGGCTGCTTTATCAGGCATCACGAGCATCTGAACAACCCCATGCAAGTCGCGCTTATAGGAGAGCTCCTGAAGTTCGCATTGCCGCCAGATTTATGGGCTGTGAGATAATGTGACACGATATTCCCACTCGCGACTCCTGGCTGGATCCACTCTTCGCATTGTAGGCAGCCAAAGCTAGGCAGGAACTGTTAAAAGATGTAGATACAAAAGTCATCAGTAGCAAACCCGATGCAAGTATTGTGCAAAAGCAAATCTCGATGTGTACACAGATGTGGCTTCTGTCAGTGACACGTGTAACAGAGAATCAAGCAACCCAATCTATCAATATGAGACACTGACAGAGATCATTTAACTGTTTCTTTAGACAATAATCACATGATACCACCATTGAATAGGGGGGGGGGGCCTTTACACGGGCAGACGCTGCGTGTCTTCTATTGGCGTGCCACTGGCCGTCTTATCATGATAAATCTGATGGACACGGACGCTTAGGCGCGGCCGCGCAGGCGTACCTTCGCAAAGTATAGACAGAAATTATGAACTCGAATGTATAGATGGCATCACTTAAGTTTTATCATAATTTTTCACGTGTTCTATCCCAGTTTCTTTTGACCTAGAAAAACATTTTAATTGTTTTTGTTTAATTTGAACGATTGTAATGTTAGGATATTCTCAATGTTTTCCATCGGATGTTCCTTGACATAAAAAACAGGTATATGATAACTAGATGCCTCCGGTAACGGTGGCACGGCGTATAGCCATTTTATGGCAAAAAGAAAAATGCGTTTGTTGGCAGCAGCATTTGGGACGTTTGAGTTTTGTTTGGGCGGAAATGTTAGGATAAGATCACCAATGTTTTCTATACCGCGTTCTAATGGGGTTCATTTGATCTCAAAACATATTGTATATGATAGCCAAATCGAATTCATGGTACTTTGGACTTCCCAGCTATTTATGGGCAAAGACTGGTTTGGTGGCGGCGCAATTTTGAATTTTCAACCTTTTGCGCGATGGAAGGATTATATCTTTATGCTGAATATTTGATATGTGTTTTATTGCATTCTTTGACTCAAAACACTGGTAGTATCACACCAAGATCCATGGAATCGGCGGCACTTACAGCTGATCTATGGCAAAAACATTTTTTCTGGTCGACGCATGTTTTACATTTTTGATTTTTGGGCGGGAACGTTGGAGTGAATCCGTGGTTTGCCGCAATTTCTTGTAAATCAGTAATACTCCAAAACGGCCCTAATGCAAATTTTCATGCTGTCTTGTGCGCAGAAGCTGCACACCCGTCAGACACATATCCGCCCCACTATAAAAAAATTGTTAATGTTTCAGTCGCCGGACACGATCGCGTCTGGTGCATCAACAACCGCTGTGGTGTTAGGCCTTAGAGTCCTCTATATACACGAGAGTACAGCCCACTCAGGATTTGACCTCCCATGCTTTGTTTCCAAATGTATCACACCCGGCTGCCGCTTCTAAGTAGCAGGCGCTGTATGGATACCGCTGTACACATGGCCTGCCCGTAGTAATTAATTAGAGTAGAACTAATCGTGGCTTCAAATAAACCAAAAATTACAGAGATTATAGCTACAAGACGAATGTGCTCAGTTGTAGCCTAGATTTCTAGAAATTGTACACTCAAAGCTATCGCGGCGCCATAATGAATAGTTTAAATTGTATCACTTTCTAACGCCGCCCAACTTAGCCGTCGCGTAGTAGTAGCGCCTGTGGCGATAGCCGCCGCTAGACACTTGCTAATTAATTAAACGCACTCGCGCTTACAATAAACGTCAAGAATGCAGCAGGAGATCATAGATAAACACATAGTGATTATATGTATCGTAATTCTAAGAAAAGTAAACTCAAAAAATCGTTCGCAGCCATAGTGATAGCTACATTGTAGCACTTTCTTTAGTGTAAACACAGCAATCTAGTCACTGTAATTCAAAGATAAGATGCTGTTCTCAGCGGCATCTCTCCACATGCGCTGTCGCGAGCTGTAATATTTGGCTTTGCAGTTTCTATAAATCTAGCTGACACTAGACACTATTCTTAGCTATAATCTCTGTAAACTCTTGAGTTTATTGAAGGCACGATTAAGGTCTAATCAATTACTATCGGACCTATTGGTACCAGCGTAAAGTCCATCACAGCGGTGTACTTAGAGTCGACAGCGCTGTCTGATCATTTTGGAAAACAACAATGCCGGCAGCGATCAGCGTGACCGAAGTTTTTTTTCCGAACTCGTCATGGCGCAACTCTCTGTATATAGGGATCTCTAGGTGAGGCCCTATAGGCTAACGAGCGAGGCAGCGAAACTGCTGCTACTGCCACCGCCGCTCGTAAACTCACGCTCAGCGCTAGCTTCTGTGTTTGACACAAGTCTAGACTGTTTTTTTGCCGGTGCGCTGCGTGTGGCCAGTGCGCTAACTACTCTGCTATTCGTCCTGTGTTTGCACGCAATTTGTCGGTTGCTTTGAGGCTACTACTAATGTACCAGGCCCCGTAGCCAGCTTCTATTGGGGGGGGGGGGGGAGGGTTTTGTTTTTGCAATGTTGGCCAATTTGGCATTGGCTACGGGGCCGTGTACAGGATATTGTACCAGGCAACCGGTAACGCCCATAGTTGCTGAGCACGCGAAGGGGGGTCTGGGGTTTCTCTTTTAAAATTTTTTAAATATACAACCCTCAGATGCGTTTTTTCATTCGCGAGCAAAAGTGGGAGTCCCGACTCCCCTGGACCCCCCTGTACACGCCCCTTCTCGGGCGCGAAGCGACAGCGCGAGAGAGCCAGACGACCGAAGGCGGGGGAGGGTGTGGAGGGGGTGTTTACTGTTCACCCTCCTCGCAACGATGGAGATTTTGAATTATTGGTCAACTAAAATGGACGACCGTGAGATAAATGTCTTGCGAAAATTTTCATAAAAAATAAATTTTTTGTCTGAGGGGGAGGGCTGCGGGGGGGGGAGTTTCGTATCGACTAACGCCGCAGCCGAACCCCCGTGGCTCACGGGCCTGTGTAATATATATGAGCGATAGTGGGTGCAATTGCGTTTACTTTGTTTATTACTTGTCACGATTGTTCGCCTATGACCTTGCTGTGACCCGTGGTGTTTACACCCAAAACCATGGATGATACGTGAATAAAGCATACCCGTACGAGGTTGCCTTCAGTCTAGTTGCCATCTTATCCGGTATTTTATCCCCGCTAAGCTGCCACACTGCAACCACACTAACTAACTAACTAACTAACTAACTAACTAACTAAACTAATCAACTACATACTAACTAACTCCACATAACTAACTAACTAACTAACTAACTGAACTAAACTAAGCTAAACTACTAAGCTAACTAACTACTAACATGAACAACTAACTAAACTAACTAACTAACTAACTGAGCTAACTAACATCAACATAACAACGTAACCAACCAAAATCCAACCAACTAACTAACTAGTACTAACTAACTAGACTAACCAACAACTGACTAACTAACTGAAACTAACTAAGTTAATTAACTTAACTAAGCTAACTAACTAACATAGCGTGTAGTCGCATGTTGTTGGCCGACTTTGCGTGACAGTGGGAGGGCTGAGACCGCGAGGCGAACGAAGGCCCGTGCGCTGTGTGTAAGCCTGGAAACAACGCATCAGCTGCAAAAACAGGCAACCTCACCGAACTGCCGGACTCATACGCACGTGATTAGTAGACGACTACGATCGTTCGACCTCAGTTCAAGGAACAGAATCGCTCGCATGTCTAAAGCGCAGGCAGCTTTAAGAACTTCGCGCCGACATGAAAGACGTTGTCGTTACAGGAACAACGGCTCGATCGCGGAAAACGAGGCCGAACACCTCGCCGATTCGCGCAGAAGCTCAGACTACTACGTGCTGAGTCGCAACCTTTGATGGTTGTCCCGTGCGTCGACATGCTATGCTGGCTTTACGACGGCTTGACTCAGCTGGCACTCGACCACAAAACCTGCGTTACCCGTGACCTCGCAGACGGGCGC
>NW_014577861.1:118685-138014 GCF_000485595.1 Priapulus caudatus
ATGGGACACAGAGGTATGTGTCTATGCACATGCCGCCGTTCAGGCAATAACCAACGGCGTCGTCACAGAGCGCCGTCTATGAATGGATCAGTGCTAGAAGAAATCAAGGAAGCAGCAGCTTATTACACACGCACGCGCACGCACGCACGCACGGCCACGCATATATATATATATATATATATATATATATATATATATAATTAAATCAATAATATATAATTTCGTATATAATTTCATATGCGTAAAAAGGCAACCATTTTCTACGCGCAGCAAAACGGAAGTTAAAAACAGTTTAAGAAATTTAGTTAGAAATCCGAAATACATTGAAAAACATACAATTTACACATATACAAGAGACAAAGAATATAGTCTAGGCTCTGGGGGGTGTTCGTGTACATGACTCTTTAGAGCAAAACATTATATTTTCTCATTCCGTATGGTAAGACTCTTAAAAAAGTTTGGGTAACACTTCTGGGTCAAGTACGTTTTTTCTGTACCGCTAATTATGTGATTTTCGTTAGGCGCCAAAGTGAAAAAGTTACAATATTGAAGTTTCAGAGCATAAATATTTATTAAGCAACCATAAAACTTTCAAGTTGCACTGAATTACATTGAATGAGTATTACTAATAAACTTTCTAGCATGATTTGTTGCCATAAACTGTTTCATGTAACGAAATGGCTACATTTTGCTCAATTTTAGCCAAAAAATAGCTAAAATCGCGTTCACTTTGAAAGTAGCTCTAAGTATGATTGCTTCTCACTCACCCAATATGTAGCTAGACGCTACCAAAATTGCTAATAGTTTCCTTATTAAAGTGCTCTAAGTGACCCAACGTTCAAAATGATGCTTCCCTGCTCTATATGATGCACAGGGGGCTATTGTAACTAAGGGTCAACCTTACCCCAAAATAGCGCCTTTTGCGAATGTCGTCAAGTGATGATAACTCCGTAAGTAAGTGACATAGGAGGTTGATTTTGTGGCAACGTTTTTTGACACCAAGCGAATTGATTGACACCATTATTATACATTTTGGAGTTCACCTAATTAGAAGAAGTATAAGATGTCTGCCAAAAGCGATAATTAAGACACGAATTGTCCCATAGAAAGATGATTGAAGGATATACATGCATCATAGAACTGTACAGGTGGACGCTTTAGTGAAAAATAATGCCTAGGTATAAACTAGTCTAAAATATTCCTTGTTACCATACTCAGTATAAATACATACAATGTATCTACCTTAACGAACTTGAGACAAGAACAAACTGAACGAGCATGCTAGACAACATAGCAGAACCCAACTAATCCTATCAAACAATTGGGTTTTTACAATCATGTGGTAATGTTTCCTGCACTTACAAATTTTACCACATTTCACCCCAGCCTTTCTACATGGGCAAGTTAACCTTGAACACTTAGCACATGAACAGGGAGACTGACCAATGAGGCTCGAGGGTTTTCACATTTGTTGCGCGGTACCAGCTGTTCTTGGTCGTTCACATAGCCACAATCCTCTGCTTCAGTGTCTCAACGTTTCAGGGTTGAGGTGGCACTCTAAGGCATGGTTGATTGTGTAGGCATTGGTAGAATGCACGCTTGATATGAGGCAGGAGTCCCTGACTAGTCGGTGGTAGCTGTGAGAGAAACCCTCTTTGCTGAAGTGGAAACCTCTGCCTCAATATTCAGAGAAACACTTAGCATTGCTACCTCTTTCAGTACCTTCACTAAGTAATGCTCGGCGTTACGCGTCATGGCTGGAGAGAGGTTGGTGATTCCCCGAAGTGTTTCAGCAAATTTTCAGGCTCGCTTGTAGAGCTGTTTTTTTGTACCAATTTTGCTGGTTATGTCACACCTTGTAAGACTGTGTATAGCCGCAGTAGCTGCACAGAAGCCGATTGACCCAGGCGCTGGAACAGGGTATGAAGGGTATATATCGAGTTGTATCTCCCATTCCAGCTCGCACCCACAGCGACTCAAGGTTTGTGTTGGTAAAAGACGGGCAGTAGTAGAGCAAAGCAACAATAATATCTGCTATCGTTGGAGATTACAACAAACACTTTATGTCCTGCATTGAGAGAGTCAAGACGTGGTGAGTATTCGGAGGTCAGCTTCTTCAAATTGACAATTTAAGGTGTGCAATGCTTTTTCCAGGCCTTGATGGACATGATGCACTGCCAATCCTCGTCTTCTTTGGGCACTTGTCCGAGTACAGTGGAATATTGTCATGTTTCTGAAGTATTTGAACGAAGATGGCAGTAGATTAGCTTCTCGAGAAGAAGCTTATTCATGTTTGACGGCCAGATCTCTACATCTCCTCTGGCAGAGGTGTCTCTGGTTCAATTAAACTGTACTCTATTGGTACAGTTTCAGTGCGCCCTTTCTCTCACTATCCTTCACTGGAGGGTTTATCTGAGTACATGTCGAACACATTCACATCGCCCGAACTGATGGTATAACATCCGAAATAGATACAAATCCTAAGAGGAGATCCTTGAAGCTGGAGAGCTAGTCACACGAACCTTACGAACTGTGGCCAATTATGTCTATGACATATGAAGTGTTCTTCCGATGTCTATAGTCATAGTCCTCAGGTGAGATTAGCTCCAACTCTTAATTCAAACAGGTTCTCCCTGGGCTGACCATCGTCCCGTCCTCATTGAACAGGAGAGGTGAAGGTGCAAAATTATATTTACAAGAGGTCCGCTGGTGAGGCGGCCACGAATCACGGCAATTTCAATCATTCTCCTACAACACTTCATCTCCTTCACTGCTTTTTTGATGGTCTTCTGTGGCTTGTTCGATTTATTTTCATTGTTTCCAGGTTCGCTCGATAAATACTTTCACTAAGTTTGTGTTTTCTGTACGAACATTTTCGACGTCGAAATGTCAAGTACTTCCTCCTTTTGCGAAGGCACTCAGTATGTCATTTTTGATCTCTTTTGCCATGATCTCCTTTGTCACGAAATTATGCGCCAAGCCATGGAAAGCCCTAGAGACATGGGGAGCCTTTCTCTTTAATGAATTTTACCATTGCTTAGATATGGACTCCTTTGCGAACTGTAGTAGCTTGGCATGACTCGTGGTGGTTAAAGATCGTGTGTTCCTCTCCATCACATCAAGCATATCTCCGATGCAGATTCTTTACTGCCATCATTTCATGTTGTATATCAAGTCCCATTGAGCAACGTACTGTTCTGCTTGGCATGCCCGATGATTCGTCACTGCATTTAGATGATAGGTTATACTTTGCTCAAGCTTTCTGTCACCACGACTGCAGTGAAGCGACGCGCGTTCTCCTGGATGGAAAAGTTCCCATTGAGAAGTTCACATGCACTGATGGTGCAGTTTGAGGTAAACGCCGCATGTCTTCAGTAGACAGACAGCCACCAGCGAAGATAGTTGGGAGTCAAAGGCGGCGAATAGGTATAAGAGCACGTTGGGACGGCATTCAAGATGAAGTTTCCATATCCCCTCACGCATCTGCTCTCAACAAGATCATGCACCACAGCCATCATGCGGGGAAACTGAGCCCAGATCTGAAGTTCTCATTCACAGCAGACCGTGTTGCGATTAAACCTATTCAGATCTTCGAATAATTGGTGGATGCAGTTGCAGTAAGATTGGCCATCAACTTCTGACTGTCAGTGACGTTCTTCTTCGTAACACTTGATTTGAGATCGTCAGGATAGCAAGCTCTTGTGAATATCGCTCAACACCTCTCTCGGCAAATAATTCTTTGAGTAGACGCTGAAAACGTTTCAGCAAGAGTTGCATGCCTTGAAGACAGCGGCTGTAGTGTCCTCCAATGAGGAACTGAGTTCTGAATAATGCAGTGGACCAAAGACACCGGCTGTAGCCAGGTCATGTCGCTCCACTTCCACGAGGCTTTTCCAATGCCACTTCAAAACAGTTTTCACCAAAGTGAAATGTCCCCAAGCATGGCGACTAGAGTGCTGAATTCCTGCGTTCTCATCAATTGAATGGTTGACGATACAGTATACTCCTTCGTCACAAATACATTGGCGAGTTTTCTGATTTTGAACCAAGCTGTGGACAGGATGGACATGAAATTCCCTCATCGCAGGGCGCTTTTGACGGACTAAGCTCGCTGAAAACTCTCGACATCAGTAACAACGACATTGGCGGCGAACTTCCTGCAGAAATATTCCGGAATCTAGCCACGCTGCAGTCGCTTCATATCAATCACATTCAGCTGAAGAAGCTCCTCGGGGACGTCTTCGTTGACCAGAGAAACCTGCGCGCCCTCTGGCTGGTCAACAACTCATTTAGCAGCGTCGACGACTTCTTGCCGAGCCTGAGAGCGCTGCCGCGGCTGGAGACGCTAGAGATTAGTCAGAATCCGATACAGTAAAAACCCGCGTATAAGAACCTGGATTTTTCCAAGTTAGCCTCAATAGGTTCTTATATAAATGGTGCTTACTGAAAAATTAGGCTCAAAAGATTCTTAAATAGGTTCTTGTTTCTACTTTTAATATGTATAAGCTAGTACTTTTTTAGAGCTCACGTTTCATCTTGAAACTTCACTTACTTCAACGCTTCATCCAAAACATCCAAGCTTAGACATGGCAGGGGAGCACAAGGTGTATGTTGAGTCAAGCATCTGTGGTTATCATGCATATTTCAAGGCTGTAACCGTTTGTGTTGGGAAGATCATGATGTGTGAAATTGAAAGAGACAATGACAACGACAAATATGCAGTTGCTGTGAAGAATCAAGATGGTGAAATGGTCAGACATGTCCCAATTAAACTTTCCAAGTTATTTTACAAATTCCTAGACGATTATGGGGAAATTGAGGCAGAATGTATTGGCAATCGCTACAATGCTGGCCAAGGGAAGGGCCTTGAGATCCCTGTTGACTATAGGTTGGTTGGAGATAGGGGTTACTTGAAGAGGTACACAAGGAAACTTCAAACCAAAGAATTTGCTGAAGAACTCAGTATTAGTGACATTAGAAAGTGCTAACCAGCATTCAACACAGCTCTGTGATTGTTTTTATTCAACAAACAATACATCTGCTGGTCTATTGGATTCTGAATGGGCATACAGTACTGTAGTGTGGAAACAATACATCTGCTTATTTCTCATGTGCTGACAAGAACTATGTTTCACTGAAGAGACGCTTGTATCCTTGTTTGATAATATTTTACATTTGCAGATATATGTAAATAATGCAGTACTGTGTCTCAATAACAATGCCAGCTAGGGTGCTGGCACATTCATCGATATTGTTGAGCTCATTTTTTTTATTTTACTTGTGTTTCCTTTTAAGTCTTCATCTGCATGGAAAATTACGAACCTACTTTAAAATCTTGGCCTAAAACTGGTTCTTATGTAAGGGGGTCTAAATGGGAAATTTTAGCCTAACAGGTTCTTAAAATCTAGGTTCTTATACGTGGGTTTTTACTGTAGCTGAGCTCCCGTCGCAACGCTTCGGCGACTTGTGGGCGTTGACGGATCTCTTCATCAGAAAGATGCTTCTGTTGATAGCGATAAAACCGCGGGCATTTGTGAACTTGCCGTCGCTTCAGGCGCTATACATAGAGGTATCTAGTCTAAATTTATTAAGCGTGCGTGTCTTTTTTAAAACGTTTTATTAGATATGTTCTTATAATATCCTATAAGATATGTACTAGAAACTAGTCGTGATGATATTATATTTTATTAGATCTATAGGCATCTTACAGATCCCACGTTACACGTTCAATCCATTCCATAAAAAAACATAATCGCGATGACAGATAAATAATTACAAGTCTCTTTATAGTATATATATGAATGCAAGTTTTACGACGTCGATTCGCACGTGTTGTTTCTGCACAATGTCTGTATACCTAACATTCCGACATGGCTTTCTAGGACAATCGATACCTTCGCCGATTTGATGACAATGCGTTCGACGGGATATTTATCAACAGAAGTGACGCAGTCTCGGCTGAAGTTTATTTCCGGGGTAACAATCTGAACTACCTACAGGTATATTGTCGTCAGTGCAAACTAACCTTCTATAGTACCGTAATAGAAGAGCTTGCGTATATAATAAATTGCTGATGTTAGTTTATTCCATATAATTGTGAGAAAATCTTTGGATTACGTAATAAATAGAGGAGTGCATTATCTAGATGGGGATTGTTAAAACGTTCAATTCCACCTAAGTGTATTAACACACACACACACACACACACACACACACACACCACACACACACCAACACGCACACGCACACATGCCACACACACACACACACACACACACACACACACAACACACATCACACACACAACACACACACCACAGACAGACCCACATACACACACACACACACATACACACACACACACACACACACACACACACACCACCACACACACATAAACCACACACCACACACACACACCACACACACACACACACATACACACCGCACGCACGCACGCACGCACGCACGCACACACACACACACACACATACACACGCACACACACACACACACACACCGAAACTTTATTAGAAACGCTTTACCAACGTTGAGATATTCCATTATTACCAGTAAAAGGTGAGATATTCTGACAGCAAAACATGTTGAAAAACTATCGATATGACATGTACTTTAAGCAAAGAATAAATTTTTTGTATGAGAGATATATATATATATATATGGATGATTGCTTTTCTAATACGTACCTTATAGCAAAGTCATCCTCTGTTTCAATATAACGGTATCTGCAGTTATGAAAAGTGAGATAATTTCGACACGATGTATTATCGTAGGTTTCTTGTAGATTGGAATTTGTAAAGATTTCCCATTACATGTCTTGTATATTATTTTAAGCCTAGCGTTTCCAGTAGGAAAGTAAATCACTCGCAGTGGAGGGTTTTCCTAATTTGGTTGTCAGTCGTGTGCGTAGTATGGTGGTGCCACCTGCAATTGCCGTACTTAATATTAGCAAATGTATAGTTTAGTTATCTTTGTAGAAATCGTGTGGCCAACTAAATTGTGATTCATGGCGTGTGTGTGTATATATAATCATTACAAACTCGCTGCAGTGTGTGCGTTGAGCTACGAGTACACTACTGATTATTTTAGTGATTTATTAATTAATTGGTGGTTGTAAATGTATTGTAGATGTATTTTTGGGAAGGGGGCAGACATCTATAATTAGAGTATTAGTATTACGAGATGAACCCAAGAGAAGATTACAGGATTATTATGGGTACGGCAGAACTAATCCGCAGAGCGGCGCTGATCGTCAACTCGGTTATTCAATGCAATTATGATTGTAAACACTTTAATTTAGACAGGTCCCTTAGCTTCATGATCGTTACAGAGCGGACAAAAGCATCAAACTTGGCACAGTTGTAGCCTATGGTAGTACTATAAATATTAGAGGGGGTGCCCAATGTAGATATTCCTTAGAAGTGAATTACAGATGATTAAATGTTCGAACCGCGAATGTTTGCATTGTATACAGCTGTTAACCCCCCCCCCCCGCGCATACGCTATTGCGCTAAGTGTATTAACTCTCATATCTCGCGAACGAATTGAGATACATTTCTAAAATTCTAGATACCTATAAACACATCGCTTAGCTATGGTATCTGCAAATTTTATGGCAGTTTATGGAAGCACGAATAGTTTAATTAATTACCAAAAATATACGTACGGTATCGTCATAGGATGATGTTAGGACATCGTTACTGATTGCAACGATTCGGCAAAGTTCAAAGTTGTGTTAATAACAAAATATAGATAGCAGCAGCTCTAATACAGCTTTGAACCAGCTCTTTAGATAGTCCATAACAAATTCTATGATTTGTTTATTGTGTATAGTAAGACCGATAGTAACAAACCTAACCCCGAGTACAAACAATAGAAACTTAATTGCTATTTTATTTTATTTTACGGAAAGCAAAGCCTCACGAATATGCTCCAGCATATAGTGGTTGGCCAGTGGCATACAGCGGAGCAGGAAAGGTGCAGCAACCTGGGAATGTTTTTTAGCAGACATGGTAGAGAGACCAGAGAGAGACGAAGACGGATCGAGACATTGTCAACGCAGAACAGCAACCAGAATACCTCTACGCAGCAGTAATAGAAGCGTATAGTCATGAGAACGACACCGTGATCGATGCTTGCTCTGGGAGATGTATATAAGTGTATTGCTCACCATATAATGTTATAAAGAAGGGAAGGAAGAAACGAAGTCATTCTGTCTAATCCAAGAGTAAATTATCATATGGCTTTCGTTTACTTACTTGTGCATGCTACTTCTTTTAAAAGACGATAATATGGAATCTCAATTTCCAATTAATAGAAATTTGGTTTTAAGAGTGCAATGTTACAATACATTTTTTCAGAAAAAAACTTCTTTTAATAAATAGTGAAATCTATTTTTACAGGTACGGGGATAACAGCCGCAATGAGATTGAAGAGAAATTGTGTTGCAGTAGAAAACGATATCAAGCAGGTCGAAGCCATTAAGAGGAAACTCATACGCCTACAATGTAACTTGTAAATGCTGTTTTGGGGAAAATTGTAGTCACGCAAATGTTGCCTATTTGGAACCCATTTTTAACATTAAACAGAAGAAAACTTTAATATATTTTTAACAGTGATTTTGTATATAAAAAGTTGTATATAAATAGTTTACTGTAATTTCATGTTTTTGTGTATGTCGCTCATTGTGTAAATAGTGCATAAAACTAGTCATTTTTAAACGTTTGCGAACAAAAATATCTCTGTCTTATGAAGGTTATACTTGGACTAGTAATGCATTGCATTTCAAGTGTTTAGATAAAAAAAAAATTTATTATCGGTATTGCTAATAATTAAGCTGTGATTAATTTCAACCTGTACACGTAGTAGTTTTTCTGAATAAGTCACTCAATAACTATGCTTAGTACATGTATCCGTCTCTCAAGTGTGTAATACATAAGCTATGATTTAATACTTTTAGGCGAATATTAACTTTTACTACATTGGTATAAATAGTTTACTATATTTTCATGTTTTTGCGTATGTCGCTCATTATGTAAATAGTGCAAAACTAGTATTTTTTAAACGTTTGCGAACAAAAATATCTCTGTCTTAAAGGTTATATACTTGGACTAGTAATGCATTGCATTTCAAATGTTTGCATAAAAAATTATTATTACCGGTATAATTGCTAATAAGCTGTGATTTCAACCTGTACACGTAGTAGTTTTTCTGAATAAGCCACACAGTAATAATTCTTAGTACATGTAACCGTGTCTCAAGTGTGTAATACATAAGCTATGATTTAAACTTTTAGGCGAATATTAACTTTTACTACATTAGTATATTCAAGCATGTTTAACGTTGATTTTGTAACTGATGCAAGGAAATATAGTCTGTTAATAAATTTGATTTTTACAATAAACTAGTGTCACAATATCTATCTATTTGATTATACTGGCATGCGGCTTTAATAGGCATCTTTAAATGTTGTGAAGTATATCATTACTCAACGATTCTATCACGACCTTAGTCTATTCCCAAACTTAGCAGCTGCGCACTGTTTATCGTTTTTATAGCAAGCATTTTGAACGTTGATCTTGTGACTGCATGATGCAAGGAAACAGTCTGTTTGACTTGGCAGTCGTTGTTATCAGGGCTGCTATATAGCACCTCTTATAAAAACCGGTTGGTGGTCTGCATACGGGGAGTTTTAGCAGGAAGCTAGCCGTCGCGCGCTGTTATCAGGGCTGCTATATAGCACCCCTCATAAACACTGGTTGTTGGTCTGCATACGGAGAGCTTTAGCAGGAAGTTAGCAGTCGCGCTGTTATCAAAAAGAGGATTATAAATTCATGGTATAAAGCAACATATTAGAGCAGGTGTAAGGCACACCAGCTAAATTATAAGCAAAATAGTCAACGCATAGCTTTTTGAAAAGCTTGAACTTTACTTTTGCTAAATATCATAAAATTCTTCTCACCTATAGCTTGTATATAAAATTACAGCAACAAAAAAGTAGTGACGCTTGTTATCTAGCAGAAATTCTCATTTCCAAGAATTCAAAAGTATTTCCAGTGGTGTTAAGGGTAGGTCGGACAGGCGGCAGTCGCAGACCTCGCAGGTGGTTTGCGTGACTGCATCCCACATGACGACAGGCGGAGGCGGTGGTCTCCGGACTCCCGACCGACTCCACGGTTATATCACCGTCCACGTGTCCGCTCGCGGGCATCCACGACCACTCCCCGTGATGGTGACCGGCACCGGTGCACTCGCGCACTGGCGCACCATCGCACTGGCGCCGGGAGGTGGTGGGCTCGGGCCCTGCAAGGGCCCGAGACCTGATCCCCGAGCAAACGCCCGCATCTGGCGCCGGCCTGCCACCTGCTGGCACTGCGGCGGCGTGGTAGGGATCCTGCGGGGGATGTCCTCCCACGTCTCGGCCGGTGCGGCCTCCTCCGCCACTGCCGAGATGAACTGATATCGGGTCGCCATTTCCTTCTTTGATGATCGGATGATTCTCGGGAGATCGTTGAAAACTACATGGCGGTGAAGGGAGAGGGGTCAGTAGCTGCAGCTTAGGTACGGATATCGTGAAGGTAATGAATTAACACAGTTTCGTTATAATTAATGCAACGCAAACATCCGTTACAGGTGCTATCGAAAGATTACTGCCATGCTATTATAGGTTATATCACCCTTCTCACACTTAATCGGGACTGTATCGAATTGAACGTTATTATTCCGCCCGTGTATACTCATGCGTTATAATATCTATCCTACGTAGTTCCGCAGGTCCGCTACATACATGCGGACTGTCTCAAACTACTGCCACTGCACTGCAACAACAATACATAGCGATTAGTGCATGACAATCTAGTAATACATATTAGAACACTTTTGTTACAGTTAAGTACCAATATCATCCGGCGTTCTCTATACTTTTAATTATCGTTTACTTGACTTTACGTATACGTACGGCGAACGTCATACTTAATTATTTCTTCTAGTCGTGCTTAGTATATCGCTACTCTCGGAATCTGCTAACGAATGATTGAAAACGGTGGTTCGTCCTCGCTGCTGAATGAACATTATTATCGAAAAATCTGATGATAACGTGAAAATAAAGATCTTTGTCGAATTTCAGTTTGGTGAAAGTTTTGCTACGCGTCATTAATGGATTCTCACGATTATTTCACGTTGTATAGCGGATGTAGAACATGCATGCTCAGACTCCCCCATATGAAGCCTGCCATATTTTAATTAAACTCGTATGATTCTGAGGCAAAAACACTTTTAAACACTATAACCAGGTTTAAACCAAGATTTACGTTAGCCAGTAACTGCCACTTAGGTTAGCCAGTCCTAAATAATGAACTGAAAATAATCCTGAAAATAATGTGTTGTGGATATGGGTCGCATACTTGGCCATTTTTGAAATTTCTATAATTGACTACTTATAATAATAACAACGATATATGCCCACACATATATAAGTCAAACTATAATTATAACACTACAATCCTATATGCTTAACAATATAATCCCGTACCTAACTAAATTTAACTATGCAGATGGACTTTTCCGTACTACACGACGAAGTCTAATAGATCTATCTATACCTATCTCATGGTTCCATTTATGAAAGTATGTATGTCATATATGGCGTGTCTGTGTGCACATTAGCCGGTCGTTAAACTGCTATAGTAAGTCGCAACTCAGTATTACGTTAAACTACTATTAATACCACTCCCAGATCTGAGATAATACTTGATTCTAAAACAAAAATAATAATAACAACCGAATTAACAATTTATTATTCGCGGTTCATTCCATTGCCGTGGGTAACACCAATGGCTAATTTCAAGTCAACCGTGTTAAGTCGTATAGCGTTTTACTCTACGCGTCGGAAAATACTCTAATTAATCTATATTTAATCAATAAAGCATTTTTGATATGGTGATAGTGTCGGTTGAATGATACTGCAAAGTACAGAAACTTCCTAGTACCTAAGCACTGTAAAAAAGCTGACCATTCATGAACCTATCTATTGAAATGTGCGTCTTGTATTTAATGTTTGATATGCAAACGACCAGGAGTATATAAAACACTTATTTTTATTAAACGGTCTTAGCATAGATACCGTCATTATAGATATCATCAAGAGCAGATAAAGAAGGACCTTCTTTATGAAAAGCAAGAGCAGCGTTCTTTTCAGAAAGAGCAGACCTTCTTTATCTGCTCTTGATATCATATATTCAACGTCACGGTATTCCATTATCTTGGCCCTATACGTAAGACCGATATTTTCAGTAGAATAGATTTACTAGATCTACTCAGTCTGTCTGTCTGTTTAAAAACTTCTTTTAATAAATAGTGAAATCTATTTTTACAGGTACGGGGATAACAGCCGCAATGAGATTGAAGAGAAATTGTGTTGCAGTAGAAAACAATATCAAGCAGGTCGAAGCCATTAAGAGGAAACTAATACGCCTACAATGTAACTTGTAAATGCTGTTTTGGGGAAAATTGTAGTCACGCAAATGTTGCCTATTTGGAACCCATTTTTAATATTAAACAGAAGAAAACTTTAATATATTTTTAACAGTGATTTTGTGTATAATAAGTTGTATATAAATAGTTTACTGTAATTTAATGTTTTTGTGTATGTCGCTCATTGTGTCCGTTGACGTCGATGTCTGACCCGTATCGAACCCGTCGTTGTCTGTGTCCTCTTCATTTGGCGGGTATCTCAAGGTCGCTGCCCTCTGGGGCTGTCGACGTGTGCCGTGCCGTGTGCCGCCCATAATTACTGGTAGATTCGCTTCTCCTAGCACCATTAGTGAGTGTCCCGTTACGGAAGTTAGCGCGTGCTTGCATCTTGTTGACATCCCGCTGTCTTTCCGTATCGGATTCGGCTGGCTGGTGGCTCCTGAACATGCTTCGGTGTCTCGTTTCACACCCGAATTATACCGGCAAGTTAGCGCAAGTAAATGCAGGCTCCTTGCACATTTTCCAGACGCAATACCCTACAACTGACAGCAATCAGTTTCCATGACAACTATATACAACAACTCCTAAAATTCCCGCTACCGCAATATCGACATACTTGTTACTAGCCGCTAACTAAATTCCATCGTACAGTATAAGAAACAAATATAAAATCGAAGATACCATTTGTAAGACTTAATTGCTAAACATTACATGTGGGTCTGACCCACCTACTAATAGCGAACTCCCGTTTAGGCCCCGTTAATTAAAGCTCATCGTTCCGAGAGACATTCAGAGTCAACGCTTCTCACTAGCTATCGATAGTTACCATCTCAACACCATGCATACCTATTATGCGCCAACTGTGCGGCTCCGCAACGGTAGTACTCAATAGCTTCCAGACCCCACATACTTATATTGCTGTCCCCTGGGGTTGGCGACGTTCTCCTTGTTACAGATCGCGTACTTGCGATTGCTGGTATGTCTTAGCGATGACGTCCTGGGCTGCCTTAGCTGCCTCACGGGTATCGCGGGCCTCACTCAGGGCGGCGAGGGTCTCGGTCATCCTTTCAGCTTCTGCGCCGTTGGTACGTGCGAGCGCCGTCTCCAGTGTAGTGATCTCCATCTGCTGTTTCTTCTTGAGGCGGGAAACCTCGCTGTTCAGCTTGGCCTCCTGGACATACTCGTTGGAAGCGCGCAGCTTCACTCTGCAGGTCTTCACCTTCTCAACGCTGGTGAGCTTCGCCTGCGTCACGGTCGGCTGCTGATAATGACGCTGCTGCGGGCTGCTGACGATTCTACGGTGTTGCTGCTGATGATGCCGCTTCTGCTGGTTGCTGACGATTCTACGGTGTGGCTGCTGACGATGACGCTGCTGCGGCTGCTGCTGCTGCTGGCTCCCTGCTGATGCTGACGCTGCTGACTCGCTGGTGACGATGATGATGACGATGCTGCTGCCGATGACGCTGCTGATGATGACGTTGCTGCTGACGATGACGCTGCTGCGGCTGCTGCTGATGGTTCTACAGTGTGGCTGCTGATGGTTCTTGCTGATGTTGATTCGTCATTGTTGATTGTGATGATGAATGTTACTCACGTCACTCGCTCGCCAATAACTCTTCTTGCTCTCCGTTTCTTGCTGCTGACTCCCTTCCGCACGAAATCCTGGTCCACGGCTCCAGTGTTATATAGGTGATACAGTTTCCGTAATGGTATAGTTTCGTACGTTTCGTGCTGCGGTGAAGCTTGAAGGCAACGTCAGCACTTGTCTCTGTGTCTCGTGCGATGTGAGTCGTTGACGATGGCGATCACAGAAAAACCAACACGTCTTATGGTAACAGATGAGATGCTATTTTATTCTACTCAGAGGCTTACTGATGCAGACTATGTGTAGTACTCCGGACTCCCGACCGACTCCACGGTTATATCACCGTCACCGTGTCGCTCGCGGCATCCACGACCGACTCCCCGTGATGGTGACGCGCACCGGTGCACTCGCGCACTGTGCGCACCATCGCACTGGCGCCGGGAGGTGGTGGGCTCGGGCCCTGCAAGGCCCGAGACCTGATCCCCGAGCAAACGCCCGCATCTGGCGCCGGCCTGCCACTGCTGGCACTGGCGGCGCGTGGTAGGGATCCTGCGGGGGATGTCCTCCACGTCTCGGCCGGGCGGCCTCCTCGCCACTGCCGAGATGAACTGATATCGGGTCGCCATTTCCTTCTTTGATGATCGGATGATTTCTCGGAGATCGTTGAAAACTACATGGCGGTGAAGGGAGAGGGGTCAGTAAGCTGCAGGCTTAGGTACGGATATCGTGAATGGTAATGGAATTAACACAGTTTCGTTATATATTAATGCAACGCAAACATCCGTTACAGGTGCTATCGAAAGATTACTGCCATTGTATTATAGGTTATATCACGTCTCACACTTAAATCGGAGACTGTATCGAATTGAACGTTATTAATTCCGCCTGTGTATACTCATGCGTTATAATATCTTCCTACGTAAGTTCCGCAGGTCCGCTACATACATGCGGCTGTCTCAAACTACTGCCACTGCACTGCAACAACAATACATAACGATTAGTGCATGACATCTAGTAATACATATTAGAACACTTTGTTACAGTTAAGTACCAATATCATCCGGCGTTCTCTATACTTTTAATTATCTGTTTACTTGACTTTACTAATACGTACGGCGAACGTCATACTTAATTATTTCTTCTAGTCGTGCTTAGTATATCGCTACTCTCGCGAATCTGCTAACGAAGATTGAAAACGGTGTGTTCGTCCTCGCTGCTGAATGAACATTATTATCGAAAAATCTGATGATAACGTGAAAATAAAGATCTTTGTCGAATTTCAGTTTGCGTTGAAAGTTTTGCTACGCGTCAATTAATGGATTCTCACGATTATTTCACGTTGTATAGCGTATGTAGAACATGCATGCTCAGACTCCCCAATATGAAGCCTGCCATATTTTAATTAAACTCGTATGATTCTCGAGGCAAAACACTTTTAAACACTATAACCAGGTTTAAACCAAATTTACGTTAGCCAGTAACTGCCACTTAGGTTAGCCAGTAAGAACATCCTGAAATAATGTGTTGTGGAATATGGGCTTGCATACTTGGCCATTTTTTGAAATTTCGATAATTGATTACTTATAATAATAACAACGATATATGCCACACATATATAAGTCAACTATAATTATAACACTACAATCCTAATATGCTTAACAATATAATCCCGTACTAAAAATTTAACTATGCAGATTAGACTTTTCCGTACTACACGACGAAGTCTAATAGATCTATCTATACCTATCTCATGGTTCCATTTATGAAAGTATATATGTCATATATGGCGTGTCTGGTGCTGCACACTAGCCGGTCCACAGCTGTCGTTAAACTGCTATAGTAAGTCGCAACTCAGTATTACGTTAAAATACTATTAATACCACTCCCAGATCTGAGATAATACTTGATTCTAAACAAAAATAATATAACAACCGCAATTAACAATTTATTATTCGCAGGTTCATTCCATTGCCGTGGGTAACTACCATTGGCTAATTTCAAGTCAACCGTGTAAGTCGTATAGCGTTTTACTCTACGCGTCGGAAAATATCTAATTAATCTATATTTTAATTTATAAAGCATTTTTGATTATGGTGATAGTGTCGGTTGAATGATATACTGCAATTGAAATATACTGCATGATATACTGCATATTACTGCATATGAAAATACTGCAAAGTACAGAAACTTCCTAGTACCTAAGCACGTGTGAAAAGCTGCACCATTCATGAACCTATCTATTGAAATGTGCGCTCTTGTATTTATGTTTGATAATGCAACACGACCAGGAGTATATATAAAACACTTATTTTTATTAAACGTGTCTTAGCATAGATACGCGTCATTATAGATATCATCAAGAGCAGATAAAGAAGGACCTTTCTTATGAAAAGCAAGGCAGCGTTCTTTCAGAAAGAGCAGACCTTCTTTATCTGCTATTGATATCATATATACAACGTCACGGTATTCCATTATCTTGGCCTTATACGTAAGACCGATATTTACAGTAGAATATTATATAGATAGATAGATAGATTCGAATGTTGTTCATAACCTCAGTGTGTCAGAGAGTGCTCAAATACTACCATGAGTAGAGCAAAATATAGATAATGTTGATACGGACACGGGTAGTAATTTTGACTCTGTTTATTAGCATACAGACGCTGTATTCGTGTGGAGCGATAAGCTCCCACACTCATCAGTGGCCTAATAACAGATGTGATCTATTTAGAACATTCCGAGCCAGATTGAAAAAACATTCATGATAATGTATCTACTTGTTATAATTCGATAGCTGTGCGCTGATTCTAAAAGAAATTACCAATAGATACATAATTAGCGGCGTCATTGTCGGTGACTGCTTGCGCCGCTTGGCCCGCTAAACTGAATTCATTGATAAGAGATTTACATAACGTTCGCTTAATAAAAATTGTATCTTTGATGTCCCTGCATTTTACTAAACAAGTTCGTTCTCTTGCTTAAGTGTCGGCGATCTCAAGCCTTTGCTCATATGTAGAGAACTCTCTCTGCTTAACATAGGTTGCATTTCTTCGTAGTGTCGAGTAGTGCGTGGCCCGCTTTGCTCAGTAATCTTCCATTTAATCGGCGTAGTTAGGTTGTTGTCGTTTCAAGTTACCACATGATTTTACAAGTTCTGTCGAGTTCCTTTTTTGATTCCGTAGTTGCCTTAATGGTTCGCATAAGTCTGCTTTGAAGGAGGTAGCTGTAGTCGACGTATGTTTCTGTCTTGTTTTTCGCTTGTCACTGATTTGCTCGTTTATACTATTCTTTTATGTATTGTCTCTATGTATACTATGTCTTTGCAAGGCAGTTTTCATCCAGGGGCACGCGGTACGTTTTTCGGGCATTTGCCATTTTTGTTGTTTATAGCCGTTTCCGTGTTGATGCAGTAATTTTTCTGTTGTCCTCTATTATATTCTTCACGTTCGGTCATGCAGCTGTAAGAGATCTTTAACAATTGTTCTTATTCGAAAATCTTGTGGAGTTTGTTTTCTGGAGGGAAGCAATCCTTATTTACATTTGTAAAAAATTCTTTCCGCCGTTTGTTTTTCACATTTTTGGTCGTATAGCGGGTATGCTACAAAATGATATTGCGCGCTCTGTTTATTCTTACGGTTGTGCTTGTGGTTTTTCGTAGCGGAGCTTGTAAGTTTTAGCCGTTGTCATTTATGATTGTTGATTTGTGGGCGCGCTTTTTTTAAAATTTTCTCGCTGGAGGATATCCTCGGAGAGTCGCTTGTTAATGCAATTGGGGATAACTTATCAAGAACGGCCCGTGGGTGTGTAGAAGAGAAGTACAGATTTAACAGAGAAGTTTCTACATATTGTGCAAACCTGCAGACCGACAGCATGAACAAGAGAAACGAACTGTTAGTAAATGCGACATCAAAGATAAATTTTTAATTAAGGAACGTTATGTGAACTCTTACAGATGAATTCTAGTTTAGCGCCAGCGCAAGCCAATGGTATTTCTTTTGAACGCGACGCAATGACATACGAAAATAGATCACATTGATGCATGATGTTTTTTATTACTGCTCGGATGCTTCTAATAGATCACTCAGTGTATTAGTGCACTGATGGCAGTGATGGCGACCGTTGTACGCTATCAGGTACTGACAGATTATGTATCCCGAGGTAGTTGTTAGTTGTTTAGTATTATGTTTATATTTTTATATAAGTATGTTTAGGGTTAGGTTAGGGATTAGCGGTTAGGGTTAGGTTATGGGTTAGTAGGGCTAGGTTAGGCGTTAGGGTTTAGGGTACACTTCTGTAGTACAAGTCTGTGTACACTTGTGTATACATATATGTACTCGGGTTACATATCGTATACCTGATACGGACAACGAACCCCTTCAGCGGCCCTTGACAAGTGTGGACTTTTCGCTTCCACACGAACAGTTCTGTATGCAATTAAACAGATGTCAAAATTACTACCGTGTCAGTATAATTTATATATATATATATTATATATAATATATAATATATATATAAACAAAGTCAAGGTATAGAATAAGGGTGTTTAAAGATTGTATTGACAACTTTCGAGATTACAGTCTTATTCATCACCGTTCGCAGACATTTGGAATAGAATCAAATTCAAAAATAAATACAATGCGTTATAGATGATCAAAAATGAATGATTCACCATTCGCGCGTTGCCAGTGAATACGACGACACAAGAACACGCACATATATATATATACACACTAAAAAAAACACACACGTCACACACACACCACACCCACACACACAAACACACACCACACACACACACACCACACACTGCGCGCATCGCGCAGCGCACACACACACACACAAGCATCACGCACACGCACACACACACCACACATACACACCACACACACAAACACCCCGATCACAACACACACACACACACACCCACACAACACGAACACACCTACACATACAACACACACACGAACCAATGGACTCAAAATAAACGTAATTAAGTTACGTTTTGCCCCTGGATTCAACAACTAACGCTGAAGAGGAGTCTATGTCCCCGGGTACTGCCGGAACGTACCCTGGTGACGGTCCGCGTATATCCGGACGTACCCTGCGTATACTAATTCTAACTATGCCGAAACCGTACCTCGTCTACTCCACTAACGAGTCTTAGGGAGTCGCCTACGTCTACTACCCTAACCCGAACCGAACCCAACCCTAATCCCTAACCCTAACCCTAACCGCTAATCCTTAACCTAACC
>NW_014577861.1:138039-145563 GCF_000485595.1 Priapulus caudatus
ATAGCAAAAGAAACCGGCTGATGTTATCCAGCGAGTGAATAATAAGTAGACCTATTATTATTTCACTCCTCATATTATTTATAGTATATAATTACATAAAAACATTATTACGTCATATCTCATAAGTCTCGCTGGCCCGACGTGCGCCGACCGTAGCGCGACGCCCATGCATGCGACTCCGCCGCGACTCACTCGTTCGCCTAACCGTCTCTCGTCAACGCTCCAGCACGATCGACGGCGCCCCCGCCCGGCATGGTACCGGCCATGATAGCGTCACTAACTCTCGTTGGTGTATGACACGCGCACTGATGCCGGTCGTCGCTGCGGCGACCGAGTCGGACGTCTTCGCGGACTTCTTCTTGGCTTGCCTCTTTCTGGAACTCAAAATTTGCGTAGGTTAGAATAACGCTTATATTAAGAATTACTATATACTGTATGTATTATATATATTAGCAAGAGCCATAATAGTCCATAATAATAATAATAATAATAATTACATAATAGAGCGCCCATTAAATTCCATATATTTGACTTCTAATATATATACTTATATATGTATATATTATATATATATATATATATATATGTGTGGTGTAAGTTATATAGTACATAACAAATACCGGTCATCTATTTCTCCTATCCTCTCTCTCTCTCTCTCTCTCTTCGCTCTCTCTTTTTCATATCACCCTACACATACATACATTACATACACTACATACATACAGTTACATACATACATACATAGCATACTATAATACATACATACATACATCACATACTATACATACATTACATGACATACATACATACATATACATACCATACATTACATACATTACATACATTTACATACAGTACATACAGACATACATACATAGCATACATAACATACATACACACATACATACATACATACATGCCATACATAGTCATAACATACATATACATACATATCATCATACCATACATACTAACACACAGCACACACACACACACACCACACACACATATACACTCTACATAACATAACAGACATACATAATACATACATACATTACAGAATTACATACATACATTACATACCATACATACATACATACATACATACTATACATTACATACATACATACATACATATCCATACATAGCAGACATACTGGCATGCATGCAGCATGCATGCATGCAGGCCATGCCAATTACATAATACATACATACAACATATCATACGATACAGTAGTATACATAATACATACATACATACTACATACATAGCAACATACATACATAATCAGACATACCATACATACATACATACATAGCATACATACATTAGCATACATACATACAATTAATACACACACTTTTTTTAAAAAACATCAACATCACCTCAACTGATACTAATACATACATACTCATACCAGGTAATAGCTCATACATACATAAAAACATACGATACATACATACATACATACCAGGTACATATCATACATACAATACATACATACATACATTATCATACATTATATACAGTACATTACATACATTAGCATACATTACATACATACATACATACTAGTACATATCATACATACATACATACATACATACATACATACATAATTACATGCATAACATACATACATACATACCATTACATACATACATTACATACATTACCAAACATACATACATACATACATACATACATACATACATTACATACATAGCATACATACATACATACATACATACATACATACATACATACATACATATCATACATACATACATACATATCATAATACATACATACATACAATTATCATACATACATAACATAAAATTACATAATACATACATACATACATACATACATTAATACATACATACATACATACATACAACATACATACATACATACATTACATACATACATACATACATACATACATACATACCATACATACATACATACCATACATAATACATACATACATACATACATACATTACATACAACATCATACATTTACATACTACCATACATAATACATACATACATACATACATACATATCATACATACAACATACATACATACTTACATTACATACCATACAACATACATGACATACATACATACATACATCATACATACCATACATACATACATACATACATACATACATACCAACATTACAATACATACCATACATACATATCATACATACATACATACATACATACAGACATAAAACATACCATACATACATCACATTACATTACTATACAGTACGATTACTATAACCATAGCATATCATACATACCATACATACATACATACATACATATTCTGCAACTACGATACAGACATACAAATAGCAACATACATTCATCACATATATACATACATACATACATACCATACATACATACATACATACATATCATACATACATACATACATACATACATACATTACATACAGACAACATTACATACATTTACATACATAATACATACATACATACATAAACTTACATACATACAGACATTACATACAACTATACATACCATAGCTACATACTTACATACAGTACATACATACATACATATCATTTCATACATACATACATACATATCATACATACATACATAGATACATATCATACATACATACTATACATACAGACATACAGTACAATTACATACATACATACATACATACATCATCATACATACATAATTTACTATACATTACATACATACATAACAGACATACACATACATACATACATACATACATACATTATATACAATCATACATACTATAACATACATATCATACATAACAATACATACATACATACATACATAAACATAACTATTACATACAACAAGCATACATACATTACACACACACACACACATACACACCAGCACAAACACTTACATAGTCATACATACATACATACATACATACATAGCATACATACATACCATTACATAACATACATATCATACATACATCATACATACATTACATACATAATCATAATAATACATACATTACGATACATGACATTACATGATTATACATACATACATAATACATGCGATCATGCCAGCATGCATGCATGCATGCATGCATACATACATGCATGATGCAATGCCATATCTATACATACATACATACATACAGTACATACATACATACATACAATACAATACATAACATACATATCATACATACATACATACATAGCATTAACATATCATACATACCATACATACATACATACATACATACATACATACATTACTACATACATACATACATACATACATACATATCTATACATACATACATACATACATACATTACATACATACATACATACATACATATCATACATACATACATACATAAATTAAATATATATATATATATAGTATATTATTATAGCCGTTGATCGCCGTCCATAAAGAGCGGGTAAATTGAAGTAAACCCCTGACAGTAGCTATAGTGCGTCATGTGGATGAATAAAGTCCCTCATCTGCATTTGTGATTAAAGGAAGCTTGGGAATTAAGAACGTTTGAGCTTTGTGCACTGTGGGAAACACTAGCCCATCCCCTAAAGCCGGCCTTTGGTAACTTTTTGAGTCAGAACTGCATATATCGTTATCGGTTTACTCAGATGTTTATTTTGAGTAACAAGTGAAATCAAGTTCGAAATCAGAATTCGACAGGCAATGTTTTTTCATATTCATTTTGCATGTGGTTTTCAGACTCGTTTGGCCCAGTGCGTTTATCAGACTAGTTGTACTCCTGACTTCGTCTCGGGAGTACGTATCTAATAAACATAGTTACCAATTATTGATTCGAGAACAATGAATACGATGCATGAGCACATCCGAGGATGTGAACAACAGAACTATTCCTCATACTGAAATTCTCTGTCGGACTGAAATATTACAAACACCTTAATCGGTATTAGAATGCACAAAATCTCTTATATACATTATTTAGTAGTACGAACGTAATTTAATATATTTACGACAGTGGGGCGAACGATTTACGACAGTAAATACTACAGGGGGCGAACGATTTACGACAGTGAATACTACAGTGGGCGAACGATTTACAATTTTACTTGATTTTATTCTAACTAGCAGAACATATATAATTAATGAAAAATGTCCCGAGGTTTAATGTATCGATAAACTTGTTTTGAAGGACAGACGACGGGAAGCCAAAATCAGTAACCGAGCCATGCGACTATTTAATAGTAATGAAATAATATTTATAAAACTGTTCGCACGAATTTTTCTATTACATCGAAAATATCAGAAGCGGGACACTCCGGGGATGCCTGTGAGATGTGCGGAGATCAAGGGTTGGCGTGTGAGCTCACCTTATCGACTACGAACTCCATGCTTTCTACCGAGTCGTCATCAAATGCGATTTGAACGTCTTGACCGTCGATATTAAAGCTGAGTGCGTAGCTATCGCATCCTCCGGTTCCATCCGCAACACAGGTTGCCTCGGCAAAACTCTCCTGCAGGGCTGCTGGTATATCCGTCTCCGTCAACTCAGTGTTTAGCAATACCCTGTGTTTCACGTCCAGCGGCGGCGGCGGCGGTTGTTGTCGTTTCCGACGGGAGCCCGCTGCCGCCACGGCACCTCCTCCTCCACTCAGCGAAGCGTCACAGCTTTGATAATAATACCCACGATCATTATTGGCGGCCATGACACTGACGAAGTTCGATCGAGGATTTTATCTCTAACGCTATTCGATAATAGCAATATCTGAATGAATATCAATCGATTAAAATCCTTTATTTATTTAATTATTAATTATATTTTTTATTAAATACTAGATTTTATTGCAATTCCAATACCGGATTGGCAATGATAACGTATATAACAAATGTATATCAAACATTACCTGAACTCGATGACTTCTGTGTCTTCATAGTCATCGTTAATAGGACTTGTCTCATCTCCATAGACATTATCGAACTGAAATTGTCAGAATAGCGCAAGCTGACCTTTCTCGCTGCACATAACGAAATGAGAATAAGAACTAAATACGTATCACATTCCCCTCGCAACATCGTAGATCTACATCTTAGTTGTTCGTTGATCACCGAGATTTGCTCATCGTGGCTATACGAACCATATATTCCAGCTCTTTCTTCATTGACTTGTAGTCGTCCGTTTCCTGGTCGATGGGCGTGGTGCAGGTCTGTGCGTCCCAGGGGTATGTAGTTAGCACGACAGTGGCGGTCGCCGTCACCTCCTGTCGTTGGTCTGTCGTCGCTTCCGTCGGCGGCTCGGTCGTCGCTTCCGTCGGCGGCTCGGTCGTCGCTTCCGTCGGCGGCTCAACGGTGGAATAACACGATTTATGTAAATTACATGCAAATTATTTCCGTGACACGTGATAATTATTAATTATAATGATCAATATTATTATTATTAATTATGGTGAACTACTGCTCAATCCAACAACATACAAATCATAAACCTGCTACACTACCATGAGTAGAGCAAATATAGATAATGTTATACGGACACGGTAGTAATTTTGACTCTGTTTATTGCATACAGAACTGTTTCGTGTGGAGCGAAAGCTCCACACTCTCCACACTCATCAGTGCCTAATACAGAGTGATCTATTTAGAACATCCCGAGCAGTATAAAAACATCATGCATAATGTGATCTATTGTTAATATTCATGCGTGCGCGTTCTAAAGAAATACCATAGATACTAATTAGCGCGTCATTGTCGGTGACTGCTGCGCGCTGGCGCTAAACTGAACTCATTGTAAGAGTTTACATAACGTTCCTTAATTAATAAAAATGTATCTTTATGTCTGCATTTACTAACAAGTTCGTTTCTCTTGCTTAGTGTCGCGGTCTCAGGTTTGCACAATATGTAGAACTTCTCTGTTAAGCATAGGTTGCATTTCTTCGTAGTGTTCGAGTAGTGTGGCGCTTTGCTCAGTATCTTCCATTTAATCGCGTAGTCCAGAGAGACATGATACAAGATTGCGTGGCACAGCTTTGCTGTAGATCCTGAGCGCTGCGCTGCGCGAGTTCCGTTTTGATTCCGTAGTGCCTTATGGTTCGCTAGTCTTGCTTTGAAGGAGGTAGCTGTTAGTCCGACGTATGTTTCTGTCTTGTTTTCGCTTGTCACTGTTGCTCGTTATACTATGTCTTTATGTATGTCTCTATGTATACTATGTCTTTAGCAAGGCAGTTTTCATCCAGGGGGCACGGTACGTTTTTCGGGCATTTGCATTTTTTGTTGTTTACCGTTTCCGTGTTGATCTGCAGTATTTTTCTGTTGTTTCCCTCTATTATATTCTTCACGTTCGGCATGCAGCTGTAAGAGATCTTAACATTGTTCTTATTGAAAATCTTGTGGAGTTTGTTTTCTGGAGGGAAGCACTTATTTACGATTTGTAAAAATTCCTTTCCGCCGTTTGTTTTCACATTTTGGTCGTATAGCGGGTTGTACCAAATGATATTGCGCGCTCTGTTTCTTCTTCCGGTTGCTGCTTGTGGTTTTTCGTAGCGGAGCTTGTGGTTTTTCGTAGCGGAGCTTGAAGTTATAGCCGTTGTCGTTTAATGATTGTTGATATGTGGGCGCCGCTTTTTTTTAAATTTTCTCGCTGGAGGATATCTCGGAGAGTCGCTTGTTAATGCCAATTGGGATATTATTCAGAACGGCCCGTGGGTGGTTAGAGAGAACAGATTTAACAGAGAAGTTCTACATATTGTGCAAACCTGAGACCGCAGCATTGAACAAGAGAAACGAACTTGTTAGTAAATGCAGACATAAAGATAAATTTTTATTAAGGAACGTTATGTGAACTCTTACAATGAATTCAGTTTAGCGCCAGCGCGCAGCAATGGTATTTCTTTAGAACGCGCACGCATGAATACGAAAAATAGATCACATTATGCATGATGTTTTTATACTGCTCGGGATGTTCTAAATAGATCACTCTGTATTAGGCACTGATGCAGATGGGGCCGTTGTCGTATCAGGTACTACAGATATGTACCCGAGGTAGTTTTAGGTTGTTTAGTATTATGTTTATATTTTTATATGAAGTATGTTTAGGGTTAGGGTTAGGGTTAGGGTTAGGGTTAGGGTTAGGGTTAGGGTACACTTCTGTACGATAACAGAGTCTGATAGCGACTTGTGGTATACATATACGTACCTCGGGTACATATCTGTAGTACCTGATACGAACAACGAACCCCTTCTAGCCGGCACTGACAAGGTGTGATAGGCTTTCGTTCCACCCACGAAAACAGTTCTGTATGCAATATAACAGAGATCAAAATTACTACGGCGTTTCAGTACTGGAAACTTTATATCATCATTTATATATAGTAATATATATATATGAATATACCAGAAGTCAAGGTATTAGACATAATGGGTGTATTAAAGTTCGTAATTGACAAGTCTTTCGAGATTATAAGTTCTTTCATCACGTCAGCAGACAT
>NW_014577862.1:0-11192 GCF_000485595.1 Priapulus caudatus
GCCTCCTCCTCTTCCTTCTCCTCATCTTTCTCCTCCTCCTCCTTCTGCTCTTCCTTTCCTCCTCCACTGCCGCCGCCTCCTCCTCTTCATTCTATCTATCTTATCTAAAAAAATTAATTTGCAGAAAAACAGACACGTGTGTAGGAAACTCTTCTTCCTTGTTAATAACGGCATTTCATCTTTTTCGAGTTTCTTCCTGCACCGCTAGCGGATGGAGGGTACGCGAAGAGCCATCAGAAATAAAATGATTGACTCGTTAACTCGGTTTAAAAACTCACAAGCTAAGTTTCGGTGGCGTATACATGTCAAGTTGTAATCGCTCGCGAGAAATATCTTTCTGTCATTTCACTGATGACAGTAGCGACCATTCGGCGTTCAGCTTGTTTTACACCCAAAGCTGGAGCTCGGTAGATGACTAGCTTGTCTGTTGTGGCTTGGTGCACACCCACTTGGGCTGTTTCGATAATAAACCGATTCGTAATATAAACATGAATTGTCTTTACTGATAAATTATTGACGTTCATCTACTCATTTTCGGCGGTTAATAGTAATAGTTGTCCGTAAATTCTTGCTCAAATGCTCATCTGCAGCATATAATATCTCCGCACGCACGCCACTGTACAGAATCTCACAGACAGCTGGACGCTTCTTCTTTCTTTTCGACCTTTCTGTGAGTTTATGTACAGTGGCGGGCGTGTGGTCAGCCTGTGTGCTGCATTTAAAGGCTCCCATTTGAACAGCGTTCACATTAGTAGTCGACACATTCATAAACACGAAGACATGCGTATGCGCGCGTGTAACCCTGATGCGTGTATTGGCATAGTAAACGTGTATTGAGGTGTGCTGGTGCTGTGTGGGTGTGTGCTGTTGCGGTGGTGTTGTGTGTGTGTGTGGTCAGTGTGTGTGTTCTATCGTGGTTGCATGTATGGCCCACCGCGCCGGATGATAGTAAATGCGCGTATTGCGCGCAGCAATCTCGGCTTCAAAATATTTTTCACAATGCAGCGTATTCTCCTGCTAACAGTGGTTTCACGCCTGGCCCCCCGTACGAGTTTGCCTGCCCCATAAATGAATGCCCGTGTCTAAATTTCAGTACATCTAACGCGAAGCATATTGATCACAGGCTCATATACATCAAACGGTCAGCAAGACAGCAGACATAATAAACTGGTGATACTGGAGTGTATGGCATCTTAACATCGATGGCAGTTGTGGCCCGTGTGACGTGATAGTATATAATATGATTAATATATATTATTATATATATATATAGATATATATATATATAGTGTATATATCATCATATATAAGTAAAGTCACACACGAACACATGTAGATAAAACAGAGTCAAAGTATTAGAATAAGGGTGTTAAAGTTTAATGACGAGCTTTCGAGTTTACATCTCGTTCATCAGTCAGCGACATTGGAAATAGAATCAAATAGATCAAAAACACTTACAAGCGTTATAGTCAATCAAAAAATGAATATATTCGCGCCTTGCCATGACTCATCGGACGACAAAAAACACGACATTAATATATATATATTATTATGCACACGCACAAAAACACACACACACACACACAGACACACCACACACACACAACACACACACACACACACACACACACACACACTACATAACACACACCACACACACACACACGACACACACACACCACACACCGCACAAACACAGCAACGAGGCAAAGGCATCCTCAATATTTAAGCACACGTAATTAAAAGTTTCACGTTTATCCCCCTGATTAAACAGACCAAACCTCAGAGATTAATTTCCCGCAGCGCTAGTCATTTAGTCAAACGTGACATTGTAATATGGTGCAGTGGCAGCCACTACACACGCCACCGTCTATCAATGTTAGGTGATCCGGCTTGGTTAAAATTGTCCAGCTAACCGGAAACCATGGAAATTGAGGCGAATATGATATTACGTCGTTCAACAAACCTACCCGCAAGGCCTGCGTTTTGTTTCGCCATATAGTACAATTGGCCATTTAACGCCGAGTAATCATGAATCCGCGTACATATAAATATTTGCCCCGAGGCTCTTGAACCACCAGCCTTTCGTGCATAAAATTGCAAGTACTGCCAACCGATTTCCGACATGTTTCTATAATTAATCAATTAACAAACTTTTGATGCAGGATTGAAGTGATAGGTAAAACCAATGCGATCATCGTCTGAGTTTGAATTCACGACCTCTTGTCTAGGCGGTATAACGACGCGATTAAGGCGGACAGCTGATGTAGTTTCTATTCTTGTAGATCAGATTGGATATATAGCCTACCGGCCGTGTAAAAACATTCAATCATATGAAGCTCTTTGTTCTGCTGGTTTAAAGATACAGGTTTTGACCTTGATATCTTTTTAAGACGTAACAATTGACAATGGGGCGAGGCTATTTTTAGATGTCGGCGAGGGGAGAAGACGCAATAACACTAGGATAAGTAGCATTAGGCATTGCGTTAAGAAGAACACCGACGGGTAAATTAAGTTTGAACCAGATATAATAACAACCATGTCCAGAAAACGAAGACTATCAGAGGATGTAGACGTAGTATCAATTTCAAACACGGCCCCGTAAACATGTGATGCATGGCGATAAAATTTTGCCCAATATTTAGAACAGATAGCATAGCCAGCCGCCAAAAAGCGATCATCGATGTATACTAAGTATAAAGTCAGCTACGGTTTGCCGTCCAGTGAGGGCGACGCGAACATTTGTGCATTCGAATGTACCGACAAATAGACAACGCATAGCCTGCGGCCCCCATCTTGCTATCGCATAAGCGACGCCTTATTTACATCTGGTTGCTGCTGCCCGGTGTGAATAAAAATTCCCATCTGAAGAAACACCGTTTTGGTTAAAACTAGTCGGCGTAGAACCGTATCAGGGAATCAGCTATTCGGAAAATTATCAGACCGCTTAGTCAAAAAATACTGTAAAAGCGATTAACACCCTGATTACTTAGGTATCACAGTGTATAAGAATTATGTCCCCAAGTGTGAATATGAATTTATCTGTATCATTATGCTATTTAAAACGAAAATTCTCAATCATGCCTAGAGCATGAGGACGTATCTTTGACGTATGTGTAGCGATTGTCTATACGGTACAGCAAGGCTTCTAAAGAACGCCAGACTCTGTTTCATAGGCGAAACTTGCCAGTGAGAAACTATAGGCTCGCTCTGGTGTATCAGGCCCTTATCTATTTAAGTCATGTAAATACTGGCCGCATTAATGTGTGCTTCAACAAGGAGATTGGAAGCCTCTCTTTGGAGATCGTTATTAGCTACATTAATGCAGTAATTAGCGTTTTTGACCAAGAATTGTGAAGTTCTTATGAGTTTACAGTGCACGCGCAATGTTTGGAATACATTTAGCGAAGAGGTTTATCATACTTCGCCGGAATGTAGAGATCTACGCTCCATATCAAACGAAGCTCCCCCTTTGATCAGCGGTTTACTTACGATGCTCCGGACGATTCCGAAGGGACTTCGGACGCGCAAGTTCCGTGCTGTCGGTAGGTTAGACGAATCGAGCCTGCGTGGAATGAGAAGTATTGGCAACTCTTGACGAGCCTTCGAGAATGTAATAATCTACTGCAGCCTCCTGCACGAAGCGACTGTGTGCGGGCCCCGTGGTCTACAGGCTTAGAAGGGCTTGACTGCTGGTATAAGAATCTGTCATCTATTTTTCCCTGTGGTGCAACAAGGCTCATCATCAGTAGCGTTCGCACTTCATAAAAGGACAGCCTAAGGCGAAGCCGGCGGTAAGAAACTCTCCACATCTCGGCATGCGTTATTGCTACTGATCTAGTTGGACTCCGGTTGGATATGGAACAAAACTTCAAACCTTTTACTAACAACACGTTCAGATTATGTCTCCCGTGAGGTCGAGTTCTATGGTTTTGTGAACACTCATACGGACGAGACCTTTTTGTTGTGATATAAATTCTGATTTCTCGACGGGTCTGTGTCTAGACGATAAAAGTTATACGAGGCAGTTGGGGGCATGTTCTTCTGGTAATGCTCAAAATGGGTATCAACCAATCCACTTATGTGCAAAGTGAATTCCTTCGACGGTATTTGATCGGAAAATCGACAACTCTCCATTTACAATGTTTTTTTAGATGATTGCAGTTGCACAGAAAATCATTTCCCCCGCGGCGATCACAGTCTTGTAATTTTACTTTCATTCTCTCGGAGACATTGGCGCATCAATTTGACGTGATGCCCAGTTGACAAGAATACGGCTGGGTATCCTGTATAAGTAGTTGCAGTAGAATTTAATGCACGTATATCGCACGAGGGGAAATAATGCTCAATATCTTTGACGTAACAACTTCGGCAAACTTGTAGATGTTATTTAACTAGGGTTTCCTCTGACAGTTGCAGCAACGAAAACGAGAACCGTTGGAGTAATTCGCATTGGTGCGAGACACTTCGCGAAGACAACATCGCATGCGCCTGCACGGAATCGGTTTTTGTCTTATCGAACTAAATTAAGATCCAATGGACCATACTGCCATGAAGATGAAAAACATATTATTTGCCTCATCCACTCGAGCGTTCTTATCCCCCGTTCGTAATTTTCCATCCATGATTACTGTGCCTCTGTACCATCTTCCTGCTCCATCTTGCCGTGAGGCCGCGGGCGGCCGTGCCTAGTGATCCACGCTTTGGCGCGTCTGCCCCCGGGCCCTCCGGTCGGTGCCTGGTGGCCGCGCCGGGCCCGCCGCCCGCCCCCAGGTCTTGAGTGCAGCCCCGTGCCGTGCCCCCGCCCCTGCGCCTCTGCTGGTCCCGTATGCGCATGGTGTGGAATCATCTTATTTTGTGATTATCTATAACGCATTGTATTTGTTTTTAATTATTTGATTCTATTCCAATGTCTGCTGACCTGATGAAGCGATGTAATCTCGAAAGCTCGTCAATTAAACTTTAAACACCCTTATTCTATACCTTGACTTTGTTTTATATATATATATATACGCAACGCGCAAACACGCTAACACGCAGTGTCAATTATAACCATAGACAAACAATATAATTATTATATAGACAAACAAATTATAGTGTGCGGGAGCGTGTGCGCAACATGTTCTGCTTGCATCTATGACAAATACGACATACGCATGTAAATACGCATGTGACATATGCATGTACGAAGAATCTTCCTATATGACAAAATTAATAGTGTCATAGGAGAGCGTATATGCGTATGTTGTATTTGTCATAGACGCTAGCAGAACAGGCTGATTATGGGCACGTTAATGAAGGTCCGAATTGGCACGCGGTATTATATAATACGATTGATTCAATACAACCTGTATAACGATATCCACAATAACAACAACACAGCCCAATGCGACAGACATATCCTTACACTGTTAATCGTTTAATGGTTTAATTCATTTTAATCGTGTGACATCGTAAGTCGATGTGATCGGTTATATTTTGCTCCTTTGCAACGACTTTGCTTATAATGTCTCAAATGTAAGCTAAGAATATTAGTTCTGGTAATTTGATGATGTAACGGGTTGAATGGCTAATAGGCTTATGAAATCGCTGTCATTTCCGTGATAAGTTACTTAACTTGCCCTTTGGCTAGAGATGGGATCTTCGTCCACACTTCACAGACCGCCGCCTACGAAACTACAGGTCCCATGGCGACAGGTTTAGTGCCATTAACATTAGTGCCATGGGCATGATTAGTGCCAGAGAATGTGATTGGTGCAATTATGTTTAGTGCCATTGTCACAAGTTTAGTTCTATTAACGTTAGTGTCAGGAACACAAGATTAGTGTCCTGTTTAAGTTTAGTGCCAGGAACACAAGATTAGTGCCATAGCCTTTAGTGCTAGGGTCACATGATAATTAGTGCCATTAACGGTAGTTCTAGAGACACATGATTAGTACTATTACGTTTAATTAAAATTCCACAAAATTAGTGCCAGGAACATTAGTGCCAGGAAGACAAGGTCAGTGTCATATTTAAGTTATATCAGTGCCAGGGACACACGATTAGTGTCATTACCTTTAGTGTCAGGGCCACAGGTTCAGTGCCATTAACTTTAGTGCCACGTTTGACAGAAGATCAGTGCCACATTTAAGTTTAGAGTCAGGTACACACGATTAGTGTCATTACCTTTAGTGTCAGGGCTACAAGTTTAGTGCCATTAACTTTAGTGCCACATTTGACACAAGATTAATGTCACATTTAAGTTTAGTACAAGGAACACATAATGAGTTTTGTTAAGATTAGTGCCAAGGACACATACTGAGTTACATGATTATTAGTTCCAGGGACACATAATGAGTTACATGAAGATTAGTTCCAGAGACACATAATTTCATAACATTGCGACGTTTTGTCCTGCTTGCAGGCTATCACGCGCTCGTCTCTGTACATATTCCGCCTATACCATACTAGTGTATACCACACCACCATATAGTCTACACCATAGTCTATACAGGACTGTACCTTTGTAGCGCGCAGTTGTAGCAGGAAACTGCGACACCGATAAGAGCAAGGTCAGGGAGGGACATCCTATAAGTTATTTCCTGATCGGGTTGAGATCGATCGAGGCCAGCGCATGGTTGGGTATAGATGAGTTCTGATGTTTTCATCTATCCGCCTAATTCTCGCGTTATCTGGGAAAGCTCAGTTTTTCGCTGATCTGTCGCAAAACAGTCGCAGTAATAGCACGTAATCGTAAGATGCAACACGACACGGGAACGCGAACGCACGACCACCGAAAACACAAAACACACAACTTATTCAAAAAGAAGGATCACTCATCGCCTCTGAAATCCACCGAAAAGACATCCTAACACACGGAAGATATTTCGTTAAGATTCGTTGGCTTTCTCATCATATATCATATCTCTTTCACATCAAAACCGATATGTATGCTTGTTGTCACGGGTTTTGTGAGGGTGTGTTTGTTTATAGAGCGGTCATGAGCAGGAAACAACGCGACAGTGTTGTGATGTTTCAGTTAGCTTATAAATCTGTAGCGCGTTCGAATAAAAGCATTTATCTTCAATGTAAGTCAATTTACGTGTCAACACTCACTGCTGTAAGAACGTTACAGACGCGTAGAACATTCGTCTGCATTGTTCTGTTATGGATGCGTTGTTACCTCCGCCAGGGGCTTGGCGGAAGTTATGTTTTCACCGGCGTGCCATGAGTGTTTGTGTGTTTGTGTGTTACCATGCACGTTTCAGTTCACTTCCGCTAGGTGCGCTGGCTGTAGACTTACAAACACGCAACTACAGGCTAAGGGGCAACCACAGTCAAGGGGCAACCACTTAATTAATTAATTAATTAATAAAAAATTTTACATTGAGAGAATTCAGCTGCCTTAGCGAAGGTCTGTGCTCTAGTTATGTTCTGTTTTGTGCTGTTCTGGAACTCTGTTAGGGTATATCAATTAGTAGAAGTTTTGTAAAGAACTGTTTAAGTCAATTACAAACCTGCTTGTGATTTTAGTTGTTGTAATGAATGTGTTAATAACACCGTATTCTGGCAATTAACACTGCTAATTAACTAACCTGTCACATTGAAAGATTCTGCTCTCTGTCATATCGTACATTTTCTATTGATTTGCACATCGTTGATGTCACTATTCAGAAAACATTATTAAACTTATTATTATCATTGTATTTTATATCATTTATTTATTCATCATTATTAAACTACTTAATTAGCTTCCTTGAAGGATCACAAAGAGCATCATCACCGATCAAAGCTGACAAGAAAGGTTTCAAAGACGGCCAAGAAATTCTTCGGAAAACACGCCAAGCAAGTATTCAGTATTGACACCACCATGCATGATGTGGTTTAAAATAACATTACTACTAATCTTATAATCTCATGAACACAAGACGAACGCGGGTCCATCTCCCTGTTTCTCTTTACTGTAGGCATACTAGCACGTCTCACATATTTCGTAAAAATATACTTTATTATGCACATTCAAGAATAAATCCTCATAAAAAAGTTCAACGATAAAATAGCAATTATTATTATCGCAAGAAGCGTGCGTGTTTTGGGTATATAAGTATGGGTAAATATCATGATATAATAATTATGTTATATTGCTTCATCGTGATCGTATTATGTTGCACTAATTGTAGTGAGTACGATTAGTATTCGCACGATTGAGTGTAAAGTAAGTTAAGTAAAGTATAGCATACAGTCGGCCTACCATGTACCATAGCGCGAGTTGCCAGGACGAGATGCGCTAGAAACCAGAATTCTACATTAAATATACACATTAACGCTAGACGATATTCGGCATAATATGTCATATAGCAATAATATATTAGTTAGACTCTATACATACGTCTCTCTCTCTATAATATATAATATATATATATAATCGTTGCTATGGTAAACGCTTGATTCGTTGCTAGGCGACCAGAAAATGGTGATGGTGCAGGCGCAAGGAGTGGCGGAGACTGTACGTTAGCAGACCCGGCGGAAGCAGTGGACGAGTCGATGGTAACACGGATCTTTCGTCAAACAAATGGAAATTTCGTCGACGACGAAGCGAACGCTTGATTTGTCGATGCGGACATTGCGATGTGGAGTGCATTAAATGATATTTTTAAATTGTATTTTCGCGCTAACGAGGACACAAGAGTAACTTTTGTGGGGATATCTATTGGCGCGGACGTCCATTTTATATTGACAACCAATAGGGCTAATGTGGAAAAATATATAAAATAACCAACATGGACATGATAAAAGATCGTATAATTAGTACGAAAACACCACCATTCTACAATATTAAGTATGTATTCATGTATTCATGTGAGATGATCTCTCATGATCTCATGATCCTCTTAACGGGGACGAAGGCGGTCAATTTTAATTGTTGATTTGATTATTGAGTTGATGACGTAAGCGTGAGGTTCACACACGAGGCGCTGGGGTCACTGACGTGTCACTGACGTGTCACTCGTCACACGCAGGAGAACCCGGACCCGGAATCGGACAGGAATCCAACCTCTCCGACACGGCTCCAATACAGGGTGATCGACGGAAGCAAACGAGAGAGTCCCAGAGATCTGAAAGTCCGTCCACACACGTGGGTCGGCAGTGACGCCGAATTCACGCAGAAGAAGGAGGATTCAGTCTCCAATGCCCTGCCGAAACTAAGAAAGATCACCATTCCCCGACCGCTGTCCAGTTTTACTCCCACTGGTGCGACTAGTCCACTAGAGAGGGCAGCACCGGCCACTAAACGCTACACGTATAACTCGCCGTTCGTTTCGGTGAGCATGAGGGAATTATATAGCGCGCAAAAATATGATCAAAAAAATGAGCAAACTGATCATATGGTTGAGCGTTGACGACAAAGCGCAATATACATCATATGCTAATTATCATATTTATCGTATTATAATTGTAATTTGCATTTATATTGCATTGTTGCAAAGCCTATCGTCTATCAGGAAGAAAGACTTTCACAGGCACGTCGCCTGAGAAATATTCAACCTAGTCAGGAGATGAAACCTTTTTATAATTTTTCCCAATTTTATGTATCAACATCTTCATTTGCCGCAATCATGCATATGTTCACTACTCTGGTTAAACACATGATTGCCTCGCCCGTACGCACGTGTATTCTGACGTCATAGGTCACAGAGCAGACGAGTGGAGCAGCGAGAGCGTCAGCGGCAGCAGCGCCACCGCAGAAGCGCTCCACTCTAGGTGGTGAACAACAGTAGATGGCGTCCATAGGCAACAGGCCTGAATAAGCATCGAACAGATATCAATTAAAAATACTCACATCTGCCTGTCTGGTCTTTTCTCTCTTGGGTCTGTCATGTCTGTCTGTCGTGTCTGGTCTCTCTTCTCTCTGTCTGTCCGGTCTGTCTGCTCTGCTCTGTCTGTCTGTCTGTTCTGTCTCTCTCGCCCCTCTTTCTCTTTCTATCTCTCTCTCTCTCGCTCTCTCTCTTTCTCTCTCTCTTCTCTCTTTCTTCTCTTTTCTCTTCCAACTCTCTCTCTCTCTCTACTCTGTCTGTCTCTCTCCCTCTCTCCTCTTCTCGATCTCTCTTCCCCCCTCTCTCTCTCTGTCTGTCTCTCTCTCTCTATCTCCCTGTTTCTCTCTCGCCCCTCTGTCTCTCTATCTCTTTCTCTCTCTCTCTCTCTCGCTTTCTTTCTCTCTCTCTCTTCTTTCCCCCTCTCTCTCCTCTCTCTCTCTCTCTCTGTCTCTTCGCCCTCTCTCTCTCTCTCTCGGTCTCTCTTCCCCCTCTCTCTCTCTGTCTGTCTCTCTCTCTCTCTCCCTCTGCTCTCTATCTCTTTCCCTCTCTCTCTCTCGCTTTCTTTCTCTCTCTCTCTCTCTCTCTCTTTCTTTTCCTCTCCCCCCTCTCTCTCTCTCTCTTCCTCTTTCTCTCTCCCTCTTTCTCTCTCCGCCCTTCTCTTTCGCCCTCTATCTTTCCATTTCATTTCTCACTCCAGCTTATTTTTTCTCACCCTATCCTCCCCTCTCTTCTCTTTCTGTGTTTTTTTTCTAGCCCTCTGTCCTCCTATTCCTCGCTTTCTCTATCAGTATCTTTTCTGTCGTTCATATCCTTCTTTCCTCTCTTTCCTCTCTTGACCACCCTCTCCACCCTCTCTCGCCTATTCTTCGCGTTCTCTCCTTTCTCTTGCTTGCCCACCCTCTCCCCTCTCTCGCTCCCCCTATCCTCCTTCTCTCTTTCTCTCTTGCCACCTCTCGCGCCGCCTCGCGCCTACTTTCTTTCCTCCTCTTCTTCTCCTCGCTGGCTCTTTATATCTGCGCCCCTACCTCCTCTTTGTCTTCTCTCTTCTTGCCCACCCTCTCCGCCCTCTCTCGCCCTATCTCCTTCTCATCTCTTTCCTCTTGCCCACCCTCTTCCGACCCCTACATCGCCCTAATCTTCCTTTCCTCTCTGTTCTCTGCCTGGCTCTTTATATCTGCCCCTATCCTCCTCCCCTGTCATTCTTTCTTTCTCACCGCCCTCTCCGCCCTCTCTCGCCTACCTCTTCTCCTCTCTTTCTTTCTTGACCACCCTCTCCACCCTTCATCCTGCCCGCTATCCTTGGCCTTCTCCTCTCTTTCTCTCTTATGCCCACCCTCTCCGCCCGCTCGCGCCTATCTTTCTTTCCTCCTCTTTCTCGTTCGGCTGGCCTCTTTA
>NW_014577862.1:15314-25491 GCF_000485595.1 Priapulus caudatus
CTGTCTACTTCAGGCGTGATACAGCTACCATAGACACTTTAGTCACATCGCTTAATAGATAAACTACAGAGTCATACTACTGATGCTTCCGCCCCATGAGTACAGAAAGGACTATTTGCCTAGCTACTATGAGCCGAATTTGCTACACAACGTTGTACTGGGAGCTAACAGTGTTCAAACCACTTAAAAATGAACCTACGCGAGTGCAGCTGTTGACTACGCCAGGCTCCAGCCGTGACGAGAATGTCCACGAATAGACAACAAGACCAATTTTACAGCTCACGAGCGCATCTTAACTTGCGTGCATAATGCAAATTATTGCCCACGCCTAGTATCTGAATGCCTCGAGACCATGCCGAAGGAACATGCCAAAAGAAGTACCCATTTATCTATGAGCAACCGATAATAGCATCACCCTGGCACACAATCGCGGCAAGGCTATCCTGTCATCAGCGCACCTCCATAGGTATACGCCATCTATACTCATGAATCTACTTTGACACGCGAGAGAGGGAAGCGCGCTGGCGCATCGCAGGCCCGCCTTCCGTCCCTTCGACACTGTCCGGTGCACAGCCCCGTACTCTTGCACCCCCTCTGCCTCGCCGCTGCCTGGCGCAGCCTGCTTAGCAGCGCACCAATGGGTGGTTGCGAAAGTGCGCGGCGGAGGAAGGCATGCTGCAAGCGGCCAGATCGGCTTGCCAGGAGGTTGAGCTCGCCCTGTATCCTCAGCGGCTGCGAAGGTGTGGCGCTCGTCTCTCTCCCTCGTCTGCTGCTAGCTACTCTCCTGTTCTCTGTCCCTCTCTAGTCTCAGCCTCGCTCCACTCCGCGTACACCTGGGACCTACTCTCTCACGTTCTTCTGCGATCTGCCTGCGCGCACTCTATTCACTCTCTATGCGAGCAGCCGCGACGACCACTAGACTCTCTGTTCGGCTCTTCTCCCTCTTCGCTACTCCTCTTCTCGCGATCGATCTGCTATCCATCTCTGCTTCTCAGGCTCTCGCGCTCTTATGCTTTCCACCGTCTCCTTCTCGGGATGCATCGCCCTGTGCATGATCTGCGCCTCTCCCTCATGTCTCTTCATCGCTCCTCTCTCTTCTCCTCTCTCCTCTTTCTCTCCAGCCGCCCGTCTCTCTCGACATCTCCTTCATATATAATCTCTCTGCTCATCTCCAGATTTCATCATCAGCTTCAAAGTTCTTCCATCTATCGTCTCTCGCGTTCTAACTCAGCTCTCCCTTCTTGCCTTCTCTTATCAGCCGTCGCCTCTTTCTCTCAGACTCATTGATCCCGACTTTCCCTCTCTGTACGCTTGCGTGTACACAGCAAATTTTCAATTCGTCATCATATAATTATTCTAAACGATTGTTCCTTTTCAAACCAAAACTTCCCCATAGTTTATGTCGCACTGTTACGTATGGTTCTGCCTGGATACCCGTACGCCGCGTACTTCACTATTAGTTTTTGCTCAGTCGCTAGGTGGGTTCCATGGGCGGGGCTCCCGGCGGGGCGGCCAGGCGCGGGCGCGGCGCGGGCGTGTAGATGACCTACTGCTTCAGACGAGTTGAGTCAGCGGTTCCGTCCGCAGTTCCTTGCACAGATACTGCCCTCGGCCATCCTACGGCGCGTGGGGTCGACGCGCCGGCGCGAGGGGGGCCAGGGCGGGGCGGTCAACTACAGCTTGCAGGAGATAAGCGTTAAACGGTCTGCGGGCGCGCTCAAAGGACTGCCATAACCGCGCCTACCTGCAGGTTACGACGGCAGCGGCCATGCGCTGAGTATTTACCTCAAGGCGGGGAGCGGGCCGTCCGGGGCAATGGGGCCGTCGCCCATGGAAACCGTTGCGTCGCGGCGCGTATAGGCGTAGCGGGGCCAAGCCCGAGTGGAGAGTATCGTTTATGGCGGGCGAACAGTCACACGAACTGCTCAGCAGCCCTCGGGGCAATCCATGTTACCAAAAGAGTGTTCGGCCGACATTCATTTCATGGCTGGACACGACTCCATACTACGCGGGAGCGTTGCGGCGGAATGGTTCCTCACCTCGAGAGCCAGGCTGGACAGCGTTGAGCACACCAGGGCGGTGGGAGTGATCAGGTGCTCCTTCACAGATCGTCATCATGTCACACGGCAGTTTTGAGGTGTGTACCGGTACGTGGCAAGCAGTTGTGCTGCTATGTGTGTGTGTGTGTGTGTCGCGCGCGGTCTGTGTCAATGTGCTGCGGCGTGCCGCTGCTGTGTTGGTGCGTCTGCCATTGCTTGTTTGCGGCGCGCGCTAACGCGCCATCTATCCTAATCGTCATGCATTGCCTTCACAAAACCTTGCTAACATCAGTCGCTCGTAATATACCTTGATCAAGTTAGCATGATAGATGTGGTATCTATTGATTATAATAAGTCCACACCCAGTAGTCCTTGTAATATAGCGGATGGTAAGGAATTTAGTAGCAGAAAACATCGAGGTGATGGTTTGTGAAATAGCACATGCGGCGTTGCTGTGTGGCTGGCCCTCCCCCTCCCCCTTGTCGCCCGCCAGCAACCCAAAGATTTGCCGCGACAAGCGCATGTGGGGGGGGATCGGCTCGTGATGTGTCGCGTCGACTGCCCTATCTTCCTTATCCTCTCTTTCTCTCTTGCCCACCCTCTCCGCCCTCTCTCTCACCATATCCTCCTTCTCTCTTTCTCTCTTGCCCACCCTCTCCGCCCGCTCTCGCCCTATCTTCCTTTCCTCCTCTTTCTCTCGCTGGCTCTTTATATCTCGCCCCTATCCTCCTTCCCTTGTCTTTCTCTCTTGCCCACCCTCTCCGCCCTCTCTCGCCCTATCCTCTTTCTCCTCTCTTTCTCTCTTGACCACCCTCTCCACCCTCTCCTGCCCCTATCCTCCTTCTCCTCTCTTTCTCTCTTGCCCACCCTCTCCGCCCGCTCGCGCCCTATCTTTCTTTCCTCCTCTTTCTCTCGCTGGCTCTTTATATCTCGCCCCTATCCTCCTCCCCTTGTCTTTCTCTCTTGCCCACCCTCTCCGCCCTCTCTCGCCCTATCCTTCTTCTCCTCTCTTTCTCTCTTGCCCACCCTATCTACCCTCTCCTGCCCCTATCCTCCTTCTCACCTCTTTCTCTCTCTGGCTCTTTATCTCTCGCATCTATCTTCCCTCTCTTCTCTTTCTCTCTTGTCCATCCTCTCCGCCCACTCTCCACCCGCGGTAACCCTCATGTGCGACGAGTAACAAGATAATCAAATATACGTACAACAAATAAACGTTAATTATAATTATGCGTTAGAATAGTACGTTAAAAGTAATAATAACGTACTATAGTCTGCCCTGAACTCTTCCGTGTAGGCTTCGCTGGCGACGCAGTTCTCTTCCATCGCACACTGCAGCAGGTACAGCTGCCTGTCCTCCAGGTACACGCTCTGCTCCAAGATGGGGGCGTCGATCTCCAGATCAGACAGCTCTGTGGCAAAGACACGCACGCATGAGAGAGCGAGTAAGTAAGTACTCGGTTCACGCGTAAATACACGAACGCATGAGAGAGCGAATAGATACACAGGATGATACATTACATGTCTACTTCACGTTAGATTACGTTAGATAACATAACATTACATCAAAAGCTTCTTAATACACTCTTGATTACATTACATGACAGAACATTACATTAGATTGTATTACATTACATTAGATTGCATTGCATTACATTGGATAACAATACATTATATTACATTACATCACATTTCAGCTGTGACCCTTAATGGCGCATGTAATTGTGCTGTTATCGCCGCTAGATCTACGTGTAACAAGTGAACACCAACACATTCACATCTCTATACCATCTGCGCATATAATTCCAGCGATGTTCTCTTGTCCCGGGCAGAAAACGTCGCCAAACTGTCCGTGGTAGCACTCGCTCAAAGACGATTCGTTGCCATGACAATGCACCTCGCTTAGAATCACATCACCGATGTCGCCACCGAAGAACGTTGTCTGCAAGAAAACAAATGATCACGCAATAGACGTAACCCTATGTTAACAAACCACGTTTCCAGATGTCAAACAGGTATGTCCTTCTGTTTCTTAAACTATAAATATACAAGGAGTCCTTCCCAGTTGTCATTTTCAATGTCGTCTCAGTACTGTGCTAGATATCACCCGTTGATTCACGGTTCTTTCTTTTCAGGTGTCTCTAATCCCTTAATAGCGGTAACAATTTAGCAAGAGGTTCGACTTTAGCGGTACTTTGATCGGGCAAGTCAAATGGACCGATGCCAACTTACAACGTCAAAAGTTCGAAGGAACATAACACGTACTTTTACTGCCTTCGCGGCTACGTTTTTCACCTACCTGCACTTACACCGTACTGCATTAGCGGTTACATTTTTTCACATACCTGAATTTATACCGTACTACCTTAGCGGCTATACCTTGTTTACGTACCTGCACTTATACCGTACTGTCTTCACGGCTATACCTTTTTCACGTACCTGAACTTATACCGTACTGCCTTCGCGGTTACCTATTTCACGTACCTGCACATATACCGTACTGCCTTCGCGGCTATACCTTTTTTTCGTACCTGCGCATATACCATACTGCCTTCGCGGTTACCTTTTTTTCGTACCTGCACATATACCGTACTGTCTTCACGGCTAAACCTTTTTCTCGTACTTGCACATATGCCGTACTGCCTTCGCGGTTACCTTTTTCACGTACCTGCACATATACCGTACTGCCTTCGCGATTACCATTTTCACGTACCTGCACATATATCGTACTACCTTAGCGGCTATACCTTGTTTACGTACCTGCACTTATACAGTACTGCCTTCACGGCTATACCTTTTTTTCGTACCTGCACATATACCGTACTGCCTTCGCGGTTACCCTTTTCACGTAAAATATTGTCAATAACAATATTGTCAAATATTGTCAAATATTGTCAAATATTGTCAATAACAAAATTGTCAATATTGTCAAATATTGTCAAATATTGTCAATAACAAAATTGTCAATAAAAATAACAAAAATGACAATTTGTCATTATTAGCTCCTGGTATTATATTGTAATTGTGATTAGATACGCAAGGTGGAGAATAGCTAAAGCATGTTCTATACACGTGAACGAATGTAGGATGTCCTACCTACAATTAGGCCTAATCTCAAATCAACGATTTAATATCAACCGCGTACGATGGTAATTCCCGATGTGGGCTTGGGTGAGCTGTATGATTCATTTGATTTATTTTATAATTTTTTAATCACACACTAGGTGGCGCCAGTTAGGTCTTACCGACAACCAAGTGCAGCGACACATTGACGTGCTATTAATGATTTTTATGCGCTTCCCAGACGGTACCCGCGGGATTGAATCTTCGCCCAGCGACGGGAGCGAAATAGGTAAACAAATATACACGTTATCAGGGTGATTCCACGGGGAAGCACTGCTGTTGCGGTTAGATACCAGATTGAGGAATACATGGAAGAACCACGCGAATAAGTGTAAATTACTGAGCATTTGTTTAACTGTAGTTAAGTGATGTAAAATGAAATAGTTTGGAAGTACCTATATTAATGTTGCTGTCGGACTTGCTGAGTTAATCTGTTGTTGTAATAAATTTTTATTGTATGACATTTTTGGTCATAACTTTATTAATCGTACAAGCGGTTGCAACCAAAGAGTTACTGCGACTTTTTATTTTTAATTAATTGCAAATATTTTATTTAAAGCCTTGGTGCAACCCGGTGGTACAAAATGTAATGGCTAACAATACCTATGTCTCAAATATGTATTCGGAGTTGAAAAGGCAAGTCTATTTGTCTCATCACTTGCTATTAATATATTACTTTATGATCTAAACAAATAACTGTAGTAAAACTGCATTGTTTACTAAGACGTGCTGTACTTTACTATTTACTTATAGTAGAACTTGTTAGTAAGCTAAGCACAATGATAATGTTTCTAAATTAGTTACTTCCGGCAACACAACAATAAAAGTATATGCCATATAACGAGAAAAATATCGCTAATATATCATAAAGCAAGTCATTAATTACCTAATTGTAAATTTTTTGTAAAAGAACGTTTACGTATAATCAGTATAATTAATTATTATGGAAATTACCTAACCAGGACGACAAATGCTTACGTAAATATATAATAAATGATACAAAGTTACTAATATCCGTGTTAATTAAATATTGAAAAGCAATTACATAAATTACATTAGCACGAAATTAATGGAGTTAAAATATGTTATAAATGCATGTCAATATCACGCAGTTTGGCCTTAAAACCACAAAGCCACTTTCATTGCCGCCATCTTGCAAGTGCAACTCCTTGCAACATCCGCAACGTCTTCTGCAGATTCTGATATCTAACCTAGGTATCTATAGTTTCAACTCGAGCACTTTAAAACGTCGAATTATATTTACCTATTACAGAGCGATCTAATTAACTAACTAATGCAATATAATCAACTATTAACTTCGCGTAAATTACATAAAAGACGAATTTTTATGAAAACCAAATATTTAGGTAAAACGCCCAACTTATACCTATATTGTCGACGACTATTGATACTATGCTCCTATTAGAACCGCCACTGATAGTTCCCATGCTGGTCTATACACTGGTCTTCGCTGCATCTTTGAGTTAGCGGAGAGGCATCAGTCTGGGTTAGGGCCTGCTGAGGTAGCAGTTTCTCGCGGATACGTGGTAACCGGTGTAAGTCAACTCACACGTCGCCACGTTGTTGTCAAAACTCTGTTCAGCTACCTTGTACTCTGGGTTGATCGACACCTGCGCGAACGTAAACAAAAATCCACTGATGTGTGAGAGCGACGGACGCCCCCCCCCCGAGCATGCAACAGCGACAACGACGACGACGACAATAGTAATGATAACAATAATAACAAAATAATAAACATTGACAATACTATATAAATACAATAATAAACAGTGATAGTAATAATACAACAATATAACAACAATATTAATAATGATGATGATGATGATAATAATAATAATTATAGGCCTAATAACAAAAATAATAATCAAAATTCCCCAAAATCAGTTACTCGTTCTCGGCTTACCCTGAATATGTAAACCCCGGGTTTTACTCCGGTGATGTCGATCCATTGGCAGTCGATATTGTGTAGGTATGTGTCCGCACATCCTGGTGAAATACCTACAAAACACCTGTCGTTTAGAAAGCCCCAACCAGTAACGTGCACGTTACGTTACGTTACGTTACGTTACGTTACGTTACAAATACCCAACGTGCACGTTGCATGGTATTCACAAGGGAATCAGAGAAATTCTATATAGTATATATGCTTGAACAGACATCAATGTAGACTTACAAACATCCTCTGGTACGTGCGATGTAGTGATAAAAACGAGCACGCAAATACCGCTAAGGGGAAGCGGGGGTTTCAGTACCTTGGTCGCCGTAGTCTTCGCATGCATACGACGGCGTAACACCTTCGCTACAGGAGTTATCTTCTAGGCAGAAGCTCGCCTTGTGTCCCTCCGCGACTCTCACGCCTGTCTTTGGATCAGTGATGTCGTAGTGAGTGAACACTTCCATGCTGTGATAATGCCTGCAGGAGAAACACGTAGTGGTGGATGATATATACACGCGTGGCATCTAAACACGATAGATTCCTAATGAGGCGCCCATTATGTCAGAAACAAAATAAGACTTAACATTAACATTAGCATTAGCATTAGCCTTAAGTTTACGATGTTTCTGACAAAATTAGACTTAACATTAACATTAGCATTAGCATTAGCCTTAGGTTTACGATGTTTTTGACAAAATCAGACTTAACATTAACATTAGCATTAACATTAGCCTTGACTTTACGATGTTTCTGACAACAAGCCCGAGCTTTTTAAAAACGCTACGATTTCAATTTACTTTATTTACACGTATGAATTACATTTTGGAGGTAACATATTAGTTAAACTAGAGCACTCGGAGAGCACAGACCTCCGCTAAGGCAGCTCAATTCTGTCACTGTAAAAAATTTAATTAATTATTTAATTAATTAAATAATTAATTCGATCCGGATCACGACCAAAATGTAATCAATTCTAAGTTACCCCATTTCTGACGTATCCTAAAATTTAATTAAGTACTTAATTAATGTAATTAATTGGATCCGGATCAGCACCAAAAATTTCATCAATTCTAAGTTAGCCCATTTCCGACCTATCCTGAAAATTTTATGACAATCCGTCCATAACTTTTTCAATTAGGTTGTACACAAACAAACCACAAACAACAACACACAGCCGAACAAACACACGCCGGTGAAAACATAACCTCCTGCCAACCCCTTGGCGGAGGTAACAAGTTAATAGACAATCCTGATAACATTAAAACGGATTCGATTCACTTCGAAGTTAGTCGATGGGGGATGTTAGTGAAATGCGCTGTTGGGTATACCGTCAGACGTCCAGACGGTAGACGAGTGTGTGGCGGCACACGTACGTACATGTGGCACTGGGTGCCACTCCCAGAGGTGCTTCTGCTGGAAGGGAAGGAATCTGCATTGCCCACGTTGATGATGCGGCTCGTGAAGCGCAGGAGTCGCCGTGTCTGTACAGCCAGTCTGGTCGGACGGATACAAGGTATTTTATTCTTAAGTTATTACGCTTTCTACATATGTCGCTGGGGGATAAGTAACAATCAACCCTGATACAGCTGACAACGGGAGATAGTATTTGCGGCTGCGCTGAGCTCATTTCATATATGCCACCTATCTATCTCTCTAATCGCTCTAATACTGCATCCTCATCTATCTCTCCGTATCTCTGTACTGTCTGTCTATCTGTCTGTCTGGTCTCTCTGCTCTCATTCTTCTGTCTGTCTGTCTGTCTGTCTGTCTGTCTGTCTGTCCTGATCTTGTCTGTCTGTCCTGTCTGTCTGTTCTGTCTATCTGTCTCTCTCTCTCTCTCTCGTTTCTCTCTGTCTGTCTGTCTGTCTGCTGTCTGTCTGTCTCTCGTCTTCTCGATGTCTGTCTGTCTGTCTGTCTTGTCCGGTCTCTCTCATCTCTCCTGTCTGTCTGTCTGTCCTGTCTGCATGCCGTCTGTCTGTCTGCTGTCTCTATCGGCCCCTCTTTCTCTTCTCTATCTGCTCTCCTCTCGTCTCCGCTCTCTCTCTTATCTCTGCTCTCTCTGCTCCTCTTTCTCTCCTCTTTCTCTCTCACTCTCAGTCTTCTACTCTCTCTGTCTGTTCTCTCTTCCCTCTCTCTCTTCTCTCCGATCTCTCTCCCCCCCTTTCCCTCTGTCTGTCTCTCGTCTCTCTATCTCCCTCTTTCTCTCTCAGCCTCTGTCTCTCTCTCCTGCTTTCTCTCGTCTCTCTCTCTCGCTTCTTTCTCTCCTCTCTCTTTCTTTCCCCCTCTCGTCTCTCTCTCTCCCTCTCTCTGTCTTCGCCTCTGCTCTCTCTCTCTCCTCGGTCTCTCTCCCCCTCTTCCCCTCTCTCGTCCCTGTCTCTCTCTTCTCGTTCTCCTCCTATGTCTCTCTATCTCTTTCCTTCCTCTCTCTGCTTCTATCGCTTTTTCTCTTCTCTCTCTCTCTCTCTTGATCTTTTCCGCGCTCTCCCCCCTCTCATCTCTCTCTCTTCTCTTTCTCCTCTCCTCTTTCTCTCTCCGTGACCTGCTCATATTCGCCCTCATTCTTTCCCATTTTCATTCTCCTCCAGCTTATTTTTTCTCACCCTATCCTCCCTCTCTTTTCTCTTTCTGTGTTTTTTTTCTTTCTAGCCGCTCTGTCCTCCTATTCGCTCGCTTTCTCTATCAGTACTTTTGTCCTGTCCGTATCCATTAATCCTTCTTTTCCCTCTCTTACGCCTGCTTGCCCCACCCTCTGGGGACTCCTACCACCCTCTCTCGCCCTAATCTTCCTTATCCTCTCTTTCCTCTACTCTTCGCCCCCCTCTGCCCTCCGCCCTCTTCTCTCACCCTATCCTCGCTTCTCTTCTTTCTCTCTTGCCCACCTCTCCGCCGCTTCGCCCTATTCTTTCTTTTCCTCGCTCTTTCTCTCGCCTGGCTTCTTTATATCTCGCGCGCCTATCTCCCTCCTTCTTGTCTTCGTCCTTGCCCACCGCTCGTCCGCCCTCTCTCGCCCTATCCCTCTCTTCTCTCTCTCTTCCTCTTTCCCCATCCCTCTCCGCCCCGC
>NW_014577862.1:29551-32051 GCF_000485595.1 Priapulus caudatus
ACACACACACTACTACACTACTACACACACACACACACACACACACACACTACACACACACACACACACACACACACACACACACACACACACACACACACACACACACACACACACACACACACACACACACACACACACACACACACACACACACACACACACACACACACACACACACACACCTTTAGTTTCTTTCTGGGCTGCTTCCCCAGCGGGCGCTGCGGAGGCGCTGGTGGCGTGTTGGCCTCCATCATGCACACGACCCCCGCAGACTCTCTCAGGTTGCAGTCATGGCTTCCCCATCCGTCCGTGCGGCAGGCGGACAGAAGAGGCTCGTCCCCTTCGCACATTACATTATCCATCCAGAATCTCTCTGTAACAGCAGGTTACCCCGCCCACCAATCAGCGGTATGTCAGAAACATAATTGCTCTTTCTCGTTGTCTTTCAATACTTAAAAACGGAATACTTTACTCTAGAATTTGAGAGTATATTATGATAGTAGATTTATAAATAATAGCACATACCTATAGATATCTATAATTACGCATTCACGTTTGTCATAAAACAACACTGAATTTCGAAATCTTCATTTTTGGGCGCTGACATGACACCCGCGACCGTGCTGCCACCCTGAAAAAGTTGCGTACTAGCCAATTTATTTTGCACGTTACAGGCCGAGGGCTAATCACAAAAGTGCAATTATATTTATACCTAAATGCTATTTAACCGAACGATATTCACTTTAGGAAAAATTTATCCATATTATAACTGAAACTATATGTCGTTTATAAGATATTGCAATCCTTCTGCTTTTAAATTAATAAATAAGAAACACCCTCGGTCTGTAGCCCTTGGCTGAAAAGTCCGTTTGCGCAACTTTTCAGATCGTGCGCTTTGAGTGGCGCCACCGTCGTTGTAATCAAACTGTAGTCGTTAGTTTTAAAACATAAAAAAATGGTGATTAAACCATGAAATTTTTAATGTAGCGTAATTTTAACCTAAATCAACTGAAAATAACCCTAGAACCTAGAGTCAAGTATTCCTTTAACATGAGCCAATTAACATGAGCCTTAACATGAGCCTTAACATCATATAATATCAACCTTTTTTTATGGTAGAATGGCGACAGAAATGTGGTAAAGAGCGTTTAATAATTTTCTGAACGGCCATTGCCTGGAATTATTGCTCGATAGCGAATACAGAAACGTTGAGACTTTGGCAGTATATAGAAATAATCTTCATTTACAATGATTTTATTTTTAAAACGACCCAAGTTACGTGCCTACAGACAGTCAGACACACTACACTATTTCTATTATCGTTAGCAATTACCTACAATCATATACAACATATCAAGAGCTAATTATACATTACGTATTATTAGCTCTAGAACATATTATTATTATAGTGTGCGTGCTTGTATAGTGCGCGTGCTTGTATAGTAATTAGTGCTAGGTACTATAGCTAGTATAGTGCTAGTACTAGTACAGTGTGTGTGTGTGTGTGTGTGTGCTAGTATAGTGCTAGTACTAGTATAGTGTGTGTGTGCTGGTATACCTACTGCTAGTACTAGTACAGTGTGTGTGTGCTGGTATACTAGCTGCTAGTACTATATATAGTCCGTGCCTGTGCTAGTGGGAGCATAGATCTATACGTGCTGATAATGTTTAACCGCCTACGCACGCCCGTCGCTCGTCGCTCGCTCACTTATAGTTTAATTATTATAGTGCCAACAGGGAACACAGAGATCGTTAGTGAACGCAGAGCTCCGAACAACAGATAGCTGTAACCGACGTACGCATGCCGGTCGCCCGTCCCTCGCTCACCACTTACCTTTATTATTGTAGTGCCGAATATTAATTGGTTGTATATTATTATTATTATTATAGTGCCTGTGCTAGTGAGCACAGAGTAATTAACAGATTACGTAACTAAACGTTAATTAAATTAATATTATATTGTATTTATAATAATATTATATTTTATATAATATTTAATCCACACAATATAGATATATAAGCAAGTATACATATATATATATAAATATATATAGCATGCAATATAGCTATAAGTATAGTATTCGCTACATACTTTTGCCGATGCCGTACTCGGAGTCGTGCGTCGCGCGGACGGCGGCGGAGAAGCCGAGCTGTCGGCAGACGACCGTCGCCTCCGACATGTCCCACTCGTCGTCGCACACGCCTCCCCAGCGCCCCATGTGGAAGATCTCGACGTTTCCCTCTGCCGACGTCTTTCCGCCCATCAGTCGGACGTTGCCTTCTACCTTCGGTGTGATTGTCTTAGAAGGCGCTGGCGTCTGCTCGGTGACGCGTCTGCGTGTGTCGTCGATTGCCGATGCTTCTCCATTCAGCGGGTTCGAGAACGGTTGTTCCTCTAGCGGATCCGAGAACGGTTCTCCATCTAGCGGATCCGAGAACGGTTCTTCATCTAGCGGATCCGAGAACGGTTGTTCCTCTAGCGGATCGGAGAACGGTT
>NW_014577862.1:33926-36913 GCF_000485595.1 Priapulus caudatus
ACACACACACACACACGCACGCACGCACGCACGCACGCACACACACACAAACACACAAACACACACACACCGGTGCACCACGTTGCTGCGCATCTCCCGCTATCAGGTGTTTGCCCAAGCTCGCAGACGAATCCTGGAGATACGAGGTGCCGGCCGGGGGCTTTGATGACGAGTCGCGACTGTAGCCGTGGCGGTGCGTTTGTGTTTACGTGCCACACATCACGATGATAGTACGTCGGGTAGTATACGCACGATGAGAAATGCGGTGACCGCAAATCTGATGGTATCTTTACCGCGGACATCTTCTCATGATAACTTATATGCTCTCGCATCGCTGCGCTGGGGAGACGAAATTTGAACGTGTCTGATTTTTTTTAACGGTTGTTTTGACGGTAACGATACGTCTAGTCTAATTACAATCCATAGATGCTACCAGGGCTGCATAACGACAGATTCACACCTGAACCTGAACCACCACAATCTGTCATTATCACTCACGCAGATATACAATGTAGTGGAAAAGATATATCAGCGATCACATAAAATATGAGTGGTAACTAAGGCGGATTATATGACTGTTATATTATTTGATTATTAGATTGATTATATTCTTTATATTATTTTATTATATAAAATTTGTAACCAAAATTTAAAAATTTAAATTTAACAAAAAATTTAAGACAAAAACGCGTGTGTGCCTGCGTGCACCGTAGGACCAATGACCCGTAGGACCAATGACCCGTAGGACTATAGAACGGTAATCTCTCTGGGTGCCTGTTCTTGCCTTCATACACGCAGACAACATGAGCTACGAACAGCGACAGAATGACAGCTCTCCTTTCGTGGATAAAGTGCTGCTGTGGATTCATTACAATTATTATTTTGTCAATTTGATAATTAATTCTAACAGAGCGGTCGACAGGCTTTCCTTTCTCTCCCTGTAGTCACGTATCAACGTGTGCCGGCGGCCTTATGTAGTATTCACCCTTCTAGTGTGTCTGCTGCAGAGGCTGAGGGTGTGCTGCACTGCTGCAGGCACGGGCTGTCAGGCTGCTATTGAAACAATCAGGGTTGCCAAAAACGGCCAAATTCCTCAAATTTGGCCGTATAAACATTCGCCTGGCCGTAAAAAATAAAAAGTTACGGCCAAACTATATTTGGCTGAATTTTGGCCGTATAAAAATTCGCCTGGCCGTAACATATAAAAAGTCACGGCCAAACTATATTTGGCCGAATTTTGGCCGTATAAAAATTCGCCTGGCCGTAACATATAAAAAGTCACGGCCAAACTATATTTGGCCGAATTTTGGCCGAATTTGTGAAAAGATTACATTTTTGCAACGATCTGCAACGATGGTGTTAGACTGGTACTCGCTCCCACCTCGATTACTCGATGGGTATCTCGATCCAATCGAGTAACTAAGCCGAGAGGTGGGAGCGAGTACCAGTCTACGATGGTGTAGCATCTCGTTATTTTGTATACACCGCCATCTCGCCACTATTATCTGCCGATCCGATTAGAATTTGGCCGAATTTTGGCCGATATTGGAAAAAAGTTTGACCGAATTTGGCCGTGAGATGGCGTGTGTTTGGCCGTGAAGTCTGTCGACTATCTGGCAACCCTGGAAACAATGGAATTTCAATGAAACAAAGTTTTTTGCGCGCGCGCTTGATTTTTTTCACGCGGTGACTTAAACCGCACAGCAATCACCGCAATGTGGCCACAAGGCCCGTTGCTCTGACTCTGATTTGCTGATACAGCAGCTTTAACGGATCTATGCAGACCCGCACACAGGCGCACTCTGCTGTACGTGTGTGCGCGTGCTGTGCCATCACTCTGTGCACAGCCATGCCTTTCTGATTGCCTCCTATTGATTTATCAAGAGTAAATGGTTTTCAGCCTTAAGTGGAACATTTCACTTTTACCAAGCAGTAGTGTGTGGAACTCGGGGAACCTGTCAGATGTAAAAGAGATGTACGTGCACGACAGGAAGTATGCTCTTATGTATAATATATACATTATATATGTATATATATATATAAACATACTTACGTACGTCGCACGCACGCACGCACACATATACATGCGCACGCACGCCCACACACATAGGCACACACGTACATACGTACGTGCGTACATGCGTGCATACGTACGTACATATACTACATACGTGTACGTGTGTGTGTGAGTGTGTGTGTGAGTGTGTGTGTGTGTGTGCGTGCGTGCGTGCGTGGCGTGCGTGCGTGCGTGGCGTGTGTGGCGTGTGCGCGCGCGCGTGTGTGTGCGCGTGGTGTATGTATCCATTGCGTTCGTACGCCATGCGTGCGTGGAGGTGTATTTATATGTATATTGTGTATCATGTATAATATATATATCAAGAGCGTATTAAGAAGGTTATTATTTGTATATATGTATATAATATGTTGCTCCCACTGCGAGCGTAAATTCAATGTGGATGTGTGTGTATGTAATGTAGAAGGTAACCTTCAAGCAGCACGTATGAAGCGGGTAGCTTGATTAGCGATGTATGTGTGGTTTTCGGAACGATCGAGCCGCACGACTTGTGTACGTGAAACGCGCAGAAACTGCTACTAATGTCTCCTCGCGCTAGGCCTCTACTTTCATTGTCTCTCTCCCCACCCGCAGCTAATTTGGTTCCTTTCGGCGAGTTAAGGAAGTAACATGCGTGCTCGCACGATATCGAGTCCAAAGTTGGTACATAATGGCATGTGCGTGCATGCATTACGAGGAGCTACTCTGTTATTTCTGGTGAAGTCATTAAGAAGCGAGATTGATGGGGGGGGGGGCAATGCGGTGAATGCAAATCAATTCAGTTTGGTGCTGGGTAGGTGCATGTTTGACTTCCACTAACTATTCCTGAGGTGCCACTCTGTGGCTTAGCATGATGTCTTGCAACCTGGAAGCGCTCTACGCGGTTTTCTTTCTATGCGAGAGTTGTTTCGTTCGTAGAATCATGGCGCCACGA
>NW_014577862.1:37189-41317 GCF_000485595.1 Priapulus caudatus
TAGATAGACAAATCGAATATTTCAGGAGCGAATAAATTTTTTTAAATATTTTTATAATTTACGATTTGTTTGCTAGTTGTCTACGCCAGCCTCTATTTGCCCGCTGAACTTGCAGGCGGATAACAGCGCAGCAGCCATGTAAACAAACAAATCACGTTTATATTACGTCCACCCCCGATAACAACTACCATCTATCATCATGATTAATGTGCGCATGCGCATCAGCAACACCACCGCACGCGCTAGTGACATGGAGAGCGATAACGGGGGCGGCTAACTTACAAGGTTTATCACAAGGTCGCGCAAGGTCAACGTTTCGCGTGTACCTATACGTAAGCACACAGCACCACACACACACACACACACACACACACACACACACACACACACACACAGCACAACACACACACCACACACCACCACCACCACCACACCACCACTACTACTTCTACTACCTACTACTACACTACTACTACATTACTACTACTACTATACATACTACTACTACTACTACTACTACTACTAACTACCACTACACACACAGACACATGCACACACACACACACACACACACAACACACACACACACACACCACACACACACACACACACACCACATGTGACGCGCGCACACACACGCACGCACAGTTCATACTACGTGGACACGACTGCTAGATATATACAGCTGCCTGTCTGTCATAAAAGATGAATGTAGTATGTAGTAGTAGTCACGGATGAATCCATAATTACAGGTGAACAATCATAACTGTCACCACCACCCCGCCCGCCTGTCACCATTATAGCAAGGCACCCTCTCTCTCGCACTAAAGGAGCATACAACAGTAAGCCTCGCAATTGTTCACAATGTTGCACTATGTCGTTCTCTAGAAAAGCCTTTTTTTCGCCGAAATTTGGCGCTAGAGTGCAATAATTTGCATTATGCACGCAAAGTTAGATGCCTCGTGGACGTCTAGAAAGCATTAAGTAAAAATTTGTCGTCGTGTAGTTGTGACATTCCGTCAGGTGGCGTAGCCACAGCGACCGCTTGTCATTTCTGTTTGAAATGTTTCAGAACTACTTAGCAGAAATTCGTATCATAGAGCGCGCAAAAGTTTCGAGCGGACATAGAGCATGAATCTGTAGTTATTTAACATGAATAAAGTGTATGTTGTGTATGCGAAGTAACAGTGTGAGTATTTTTAATTAATCTCTGTTCGATGCTAATTCAGGCCTGCCGCCTATGGACGGCCTCTACTGTTGTTCACCACCTAAAGTCTACGTGACTGAATGCACTACCCTTAAATCGAACCTTCCTCCGCCACCCAGGAATAATGCAAGTATATTAACGCGAATTATGCGTGACCTGATATTTTGGTAATTTTTCTGATAAGTCGATCTTTACGTTTTGTCGTGGTGCCCGAGAAAATAACCTCAACGTCATTTAACATATAGCTTGGATCGCGTTCCCCCACCGGATCGGGTCGCATACGAACACGTCATCGCATCCAATCACAAACCTGCTCTATTGTAACTAAGTTATGTGCTAACTAAAGAATCATAACGCGTGTACGTGCGTGTATCTCAGTGTACCCTCGTGTACGTCCGTGTACCCCCTCTGTGCGTGCCTGCCTGAGCTACCATTGTTTACAAAATTGCCTAGCTTAGCCTCGTTTTCGTGCGTGATCCCAGGTCATGAATAATAATTAAGAATGGTCTATAAGTTGGAAACGTGTGAACGTGTAAGACGTGTAGACACGTGTAGACGTTCTATGATATAGAACTCCCACACGCTACAGCATGGGGGGGGAGGGTGTACGTGTGTAAGGCCCGCGCACACCAGCGAATTTTACCAAACGATGAAGCCGATGAAGCGAGTAGGTGTGCGGTCATTTGTAGCACTTTTATTTTTATCGGGTGATCGTTCAAATCAAAATGTTTGATTTACGAGAGGCCGATGAGCGATGAGGCGATGGCTGAGCCGATGAGCCCGATGAGCTGATTTTAGGCGCTTGTGTCGCCACACCTACTATCGCTTCATCGTTTGTAAAATCGGCTGGTGTGCGGCGGCCTTTACACGGTGACCGAGCATGACCACAGACACATCAGTGGCGTGTTTGATGATAACAGATTCCCACGGGATGCATGTCAACAGCGCACTCGTGTTTACACGCACTTGATAACACTTTTTAATCCGGACAGAGCGGTCATAACGAGTACGCTACAGATTGTCTGAAATTTATTAAACGATGCATAAGCAGACAGAATGATGTTATCAGGAGCAAATGAAAACAAAGTTGTGTGTTCTATGCACTGCCGATATTATCATTATATACATATATGTACGATACTGTACATTTTAAGCCTCACTAGGCATGTTAGCTTACTTTGGGATCTGCAGGATTTCCGAACATAAACACCAGTAGGTACCACCAAGTATGATACCAAATTATCATTCGCCGTGTACGTGGACTATTATATAGAACAGTTTTCCAATGTCAGACCGAAGAAACAATGTTTGTGGTCACACAATCAACCCTGAGAAAGTGTCTATCCTAAAACTGTACCGTTGTAATTTGTAAAACAATAAAAATAGGAATTCGTCTTCTTAAAAAATCTTAGGAAACTAATTTAGAATCATATTAAAACACTATTACTAGTTTTTTTTTTTAACTTTCATTGACTTTATTTTGCGTTTGCATAATCGAATAACATAATGATCTGTCATCTACATAGTGACATTCAAATTGTCAATAGGTATATTTACCTGCGTAATTAAACAAAAAATTATTGAATCAATTTCATATCCACCTTTCTACGCTACCTTTCCCAGCTACGTTACCCCAAACATGGTATTCATTTTATCTGACCTTTTACCCGGCTTATCTAAATTGCACTGGTTAATCTTGAAAATATTTACACGATTACCTGACACCATAAGAGTCGATACACACCGATAGATTTCATTAAAAGAGTTCACAAAATAACATATCAGATATTAAAATTATACTATATAATATAACAGCCGATACAAGCAAAGCAGCACAATGCATATAACTGTATGACCTCTTGACCCCTCAACAACAGATCATCTTGACCTCTTGAGCCCAGATTAGCACATGATCACGCACCACTGCCCAGAGGAGGCATATCACTTGACCTCTTGACCCTACACTGACCCCCTCCACCATCAATGTGACCTCTTGACCCCACACTGACCCATCATCAGCATGACCTTGACCCTACTCCGACCCCTCTGTCAGCATGACTTCTTGATCCCACCCCGACCCCTTGTCAGCGTGACCTTGACCATACACTGACCCCTCGTCAGCGTGACCTCTTGACCTTACACCGACCACTCGTCACAGCATGACCTTGACCCTACACTGACCCTCGTCCGCGTGACCTTGACCTCTGCTCAGACGAGGCTCTCCGTGTGACCGTCGGCGCTCGTCGAGATGCGCAGCGGCGCCCCCACCGCCGCCGCGTCCCCGGCCGCCGCTCCCAGCACTCGCTTCCCCACGAGGGCGGCACCGGTCGCTCCCGCTCGCACGTTCTCGTAGCTGCGCGCGCGCCCGCCCTCGAACGCGCTGCCCACGTTCACGCGGCCCACGATGCCGCCGTCGCCAAGCGCGCGGCCCTCACTGCTCCTGTCAGCGGTGCGCGGGGTCGACCCGGAGGTCAAGGTCGCGTCGAGGTCGCCGCTCGGCGCGCGCAGCACGGTCGCGTCGCACGCGCCTCCGGACACGCTCGGCGAATCCTCCGCCGCTTCGTCGACGGTGGCGCCCCCGCGCATGCCGATGTCGGCGAGCGACCGCTCGCAGAGCCGCGAGTCGTCGAAGTCTGGCGATCGCGCGACGGAGGTCCGCGCGCCGAAGTATCGCTCGGCGCGCTCGTGAGAGGGCAGCACTCCGTCGCCGCTGAAGCTGCGGTCGCCGCCGCCCCGCAGCGGTGTCAGGCCACGCTGCACGCCTGCAAGCATACGAGAGGCTGGTGAGTGATGAAGAGAGGGGAGAGAGAGAAGGGAGGAAAGAGAGGAGGGAGAGAGGAGAGAGAGAGAGAGAGGAGAGAGAGGGAGATGAGAGGAGAGTAGAGAGAGAGGGAGAAAGGAGGAAGAGAGGGAGAAGGGAG
>NW_014577862.1:41342-52774 GCF_000485595.1 Priapulus caudatus
CATATGAAGCCTACGAACAGCGACAGAATGACAGCTCTCCTTTCGTGGATAAAGTGCTGCTGTGGATTCATTACAATTATTATTTTGTCAATTTGATAATTAATTCTAACAGAGCGGTCGACAGGCTTCCTTTCTCTCCTGTAGTCACGTACCAACGTGTCCGTGCGGCGCTATATGTAGTATTCACTCCTTCTAGTGTGCTCTGCTGCAGAGGCTGAGGTGTGCTGCACTGCTGGCAGGCACGGGCTGTCAGGCTGCTATTGAAACAATCAGGGTTGCCAAAAAACGGCCAAATTCCCGAAATTTGGCCGTATATAACATTCGCCTGGCGTAAAAAATAAAAAGTTATTTTGGCTGAATTTTGGCCGTATAAAAATTCGCCTGCCGTATAACAATTCGCCTGGCCGTAACATATAAAAAGTCACGGCCAAACTATGATTTGGCGCCGAATTTGGCCGAATTTGTGAAAAGATTACATTTTTGCAACGATGGTGTTAGAACTGGTACTCGCTCCCACTCGATTAACTCATGGGATCTCGATCCAATCGAGTACTATAAGGCCGAGAGGGGGAGCGAGTACCAGTCTACGATGGTGTAGCCATCTCGTTATTTGTAATACATCCGCCATCCTCGCCACTATTATCTGCCGATCCGATTAGAATTTGGCCGAATTTTGGCCGATATTGGAAAAAAGTTTGACCGAATTTGGCCGTGAGATGGCTGTGTTTTGCCGTGCAGTCTGTCGACTAATCTGGGCAACCTCTGGAAACAATGGAATTTCAATGAAACAAAGTTTTTTGCGCGCGCGCTTGATTTTTTTCACGCGGCGTGACTTAAACCGCACAGCAATCACCGCAATGTGGCCACAAGGCCCGTTGCTCTGACTCGATTTGCTGAACAGCAAGCTTTAAACGGTCTATGCAGACCCGCACACAGGCGCACTCTGCTGTACGTGTGTGCGCGTGCTGTGCCATTCACTCTGTGGCACAGCCATGCCTTTCTGATTGCCCTCCTATTATTTATCAAGATAAATGGTTTTCAGCCTTAAGTGGAACATTTCACTTTTACCAAGCAGTAGTGTGTGGAACTCGGGAACTCTGTCAGATGTAAAAGAGATGTACGTGCACGTACAGGAAGTATGCTCTTATGTATATATTATACATTATATATGTATATAATATATAAACATACTTACGTACGTCGCACGCACGCAGCGGCACACATATACATGCGCACGCACGGCCCACACACATAGGCACACACGTACATACGTACGTGCGTACATGCGTGCATACGTACGTACATATACTACATACGTGTGTGTGTGAGTGTGTGTGTGAGTGTGTGTGTGTGTGTGCGTGCGTGCGTGCGTGCGTGCGTGCGTGCGTGCGTGTGTGCGTGTGCGCGCGCGCGTGTGTGTGCGCGTGTGTATGTATCCATGCGTTCGTACGCGCATGCGTGCGTGCGAGTGTGTATTTATATGTATATGTGTATCATGTATATAAATATATATCAAGAGCGTATTAAGAAGGTTATTATTTGTATATATGTATATAATATGTTGCTCCCCTGCGAGCGTAAATTCAATGTGGATGTGTGTGTATGTAATGTATGAAGGTAACCTTCAAGCACACGTATGAAGCGGGTAGCTTGATTAGCGATGTATGTGTGGTTCGAACGATCGAGCCGCACGGACTTGGTGTACGTGAAACGCCGCAACTGCTACCTAATGTCTCCTCGCGCTAGGCACTCTACTTTCATTGTCTCTCTCCCCACCCGGCAGCTAATTTGGTTCCTTTCGGCGAGTTAAGGGAAGTAACATGCGTGCTCGCACGATATCGAAGTCCAAAGTTGGTACATAATGCATGTGCGTGCATGCATTACGAGGAGCTACTCTGTTATTTCTGGTGAAGTCATTAAGAAGCGAGATTGATGGGGGGGGGCATGCAGGTGAATGCAAATCAATTCAGTTTGGTGCTGGGTAGGTGCATGTTTGACTTCCACTAACTATTCCTGAGGTGCCACCCTCTGTGCTTAGCATGATGTCTTGCAACCTGGAAGCCATCTACCGTTTCTTTTCATGCGAGTAGTTGGTTTCGTGTCTAGAATCATGTACTTGAATTAGAATTGAATAGACATGAACTAGAATTATGACCATATATTCTAAATCATTTATTCATCGTCTTGCTCATAGTGTTTATAAACATCCATATTGAAATAAATTTATGAGAAAAAACGCTAATAAACGTGTCTAAATTGAGTTTCTGGGTGGAGACAGATCCATTGAGTAATTATTGTGGTTGACATGTGTCCAAATTTCTAGACATGAAGATGCAGATATGTATGTAGCTGTAGATTTAGATTTTGTGATACAGAATTATTTGTAGATGGTAATGTAGATGTAAAATAGGATTTAGGCACTGAAGATGTAGAGTTAGATGTAGCTATATGGATGCAGGTGTAGATGTAGTTGTTGAAGATGTGGATATAGATGTCGGTGTACAGGTAGATGCAGAAGATGTAGATGTAGAAGACGTAAATGAGAATGTAGATTGGACGAAGATGTAGAGATGTATTTCCAATTTACTGGATGTATTTACTCCCAAACAAATCCCATGAAAATGTATCATTTCAACATTGTACTCTTTGAACTTGTCTGCATATCTATAATAATATATATATACATATACATACATACATACGCACGCACGCACGCACGCACGCACGCACGCACGCACGCACGCACGCACGCACGCACGCACGCACATACATACATACTTAATCGTACGAATGTTATAAATAATATTTTATCCGCACCTTTGCAAGGCCAAATCGTGAGCAATTCCTATATGTACTACACAGCTTGCCGCCACTATCCAAAATAGCAATAAAGGGGAAGTTTCTAGTGTATGTGTTGTAGTGTATTTCCGGTTAGCTTGTATGGACAAGATACTAATTTTGCAGTTTCTTTCAAGACCAACAGTTCACCTATAGTTCAATTTATTGTTTAATTATGATTTGTTACAAATTATTATGGGTTAATTCTGCTTTGAAGGCAAATACCGTTCATCTATAATTAGCTCACCTTGACATCGTCTAGATGAGCTATTGCCATGGGTCGTCGTACATCGTACGTCTGTCCGTCCGTCCGTCCGTCCGTCCGTCTATCAACATTTGGCTACAGTACTGTAGTATAGTTGTTGGGATAGGCATTGCTCAGATTGATGGATGGATGGATGCATGCCTGCATGGATGGATGGATGGATGGATGAATAGATAGATGTATGGATGGATAGATGGATGGATGGATGGAAGCATGGATGGATGGATGGATGCATGGATGAATGGATGGATGAATTGATGAATGGATGGATGGATAAATAGATGAATAGAACGAAAGAAAAAGATAGATAGATGGATAGAGGCATGGATGGATGGATGGATAGATGGATTGATAGACAGAGATAGCAGAGACCTTGCAATAACTGGTAGGCCTTACCTTCCGATGGATACTGCTTTATTGGGGTGATGCTCCAACTGATATCTGAATCGAGTCTGCTACTGCTCAAACTGTAATGCCACAATATTTATCGTTAGATGTGACAATTTCATGTATTTAAATAAAATAAGGAAACTATAATGCAAATGTCAGATTATACTAGTTTTAAGTTAATAAGTTACATGATATCAAGAGCTAATAATTTTAGCTCTTGATTATATGCAACATTATAGATTTATAATTACAATAACATGTATAAGCAATACTGTTCCCAAGTAAACATTTTTACAGGACGTTTATTTGTTTATTACCGTTTACAATGAGTTGGCAAAGGATGTAGTACGTGAAATACGAACTATCTCATTCAACAATATTATTTCAATTATATCATGTTAATATTAAAAATTCATACAAAATTATAGAAATTCATATTAAAGCCGCACAATGCGCATATTCTCACTCACTCATTTGTGTCCTTTTTTTGTGGTGAGCTACAGTGTCATTGACACTTTCATTAATAGTTCCTGTCAAGTTGTTTTCTGTTCAGTTATCTGTGTCGATGAAAAAACTGATTAATTGTTGGTGTTTGATATAAAAGTCACTATCACTCGCTTGATTCTTAGTGGCGATGACGTAAGTTTTATGTTTGATGGGTATTTTGCACGCCCCACATCGGAAGCTTGTCATCGTTGCAACAATTGAAGATTGAAGGTTGCTAATTCCAGTTAACTATGCATTATTTATTGTACATGTTAGTGTTTATGTTTTTAATTGTGTTATAATAGTAGTTAGTCGATGATTATAATTTCACTGTGTTGACAAGCTTCCTGTGTGGAGAAACTCCGTTCTGGTGTCATCACTACGTATGGAAGTACAAGCAAACACACTACCGCTGCTTTTTTTAAAGGCACGACTTGTTTCCTATTGATTGTAGCTGTAGCAGCTGCTATTTGACCTAAATAGTAAATACATCACCATATAAGTTATAATACCCCTAAAAGATGTATTATTATTATCCTGTAAATTACATTTTGAGAAGAAGAAATTGAAAGAAATGAAAACAAAATCAAACCTGAAAATAAAATTTACAAATTTGAAATTTTGCTCAATTTTAAATAAGTGTCGTTATTTGTATCTCATGTTACAATTATTTCAATGTTAGCCCGTGTTCGCTACAGCGAAAATCCCATGTGTGATATTGCATGTACATGTAAGCTCAGAATATGCATTAATAGGAGCCGTCACATCCGAATAAATGCGATTTCTCTGGTCTACATCATTTATGCCCTTGTGAATCTATGCTCATGTTGCAGCTCATGTGGCAGCGCATCTGTAAGCCCCTTGACCTATAGCTGCGTGTGCTTTATACACTGGATGTAACACTGCCGTCTTTGCTGTGCGTGCGTGCTTACACTACTAAGGCTGAGAGGGTCTATGTCCACCAGGGTACTGCCGGAACGTACGCTGGCTACTATCTAATATGCCGGACCGTACCTCGCCTACTCCACTAACGAGTCTAGGGAGTCGCCTACGCCTACTCCCGAACCCTAACGGTAACCCTAACACTAACCCTAACCATATCAGATAGTTACCAGGGTACGTTCCGGTATACCGGACCGTACCCAGGGTACGTTCCGGCAGTCCCCTGCGGGACATAGTTCCTATGAGCACTATACTAAGCGTAGGCGTTCGTTGCTCGTGTATATATGTATTTATGTCGTCGTCATCGCTACTCACGTCGGACGTGCGCCGCTGTAGTGCGGCAATCCTGTATATATAGCATGCCGTCCCCTCCACATCATACCATTAGTATCATACCATCATACCACATCATACACCATACCAGTAGACCGCACACTGGCGTTTGACTGTCGGTGTAAGTCCGATTCGCATCACGCCCCCAACATCAATCACTCACGTCTCGTGGACAGTGGAGATATGCGCGAGCTAGACCTGTCCGAGCTGCCTGTCGTGTCGAGGGGGGCTTCGGCGATGCTGAGCTGTTCTAGGCTCTCTCAGCATCACTGTCGCTCTGTTACGCATTGTTTGCCAATCACATCTACATGTTCACGTATCAGCAGAAATGCCGACTAATCTGGACAGCGTGTAAGTAACGTTTACTCGCTGTAGCTTTAATGATTGACGCTACGGGTGGTCACCGCGTAGACGGGCGTGCTGCGGCCATCTATGCGCCAACAGAATACGTAGGGATTAACTAGCGGAGGCAGTCTAAGTCCCATTATACTGGATGAGGTTGGTGCGAATAGTGGTTTTCTCCAGTGTGCCCTTCCTGTAATTTCGTGCGTGCTAAAAATAGCAAGTATTACTGATATACGTGTAGACTTGTAGGCATTTGGAACAGTAACGGCAATACGCACCTAAATATAAATTATATATTAATACATAATTTATATATATGTATGTATATATACCATATTATGGTATATATATATATATATATATGTATATATATGCCCTATAGGCCTATGTATTTCATTGTGCTAATAATAGCTAATAATACATTGTACCTGCTGTGGTACCTGCTGCTCTATACATGTAGCGCTTAACTCCTCCACAGGCTTCTGGTGGCAACCGATGGGCAACATATATTGTGCTATATTTAGAACAATATGTGTATATATAGGGGTATACATCCGCTGACACACAGCCCACGTCGTTACCTGTTTCTAATCTTGTTACCTGTTTCGAATCTCGTTAACCGAGAACCGAATAGATAATTATCGGATTCAGAAGCTGATGGGTTGATGCACACTGACTCGTCGTTACCTGTTGCCGCAGCTGCTTGGTCGGTACTCCTTGCCCTGGTGCGATCCTGGCTTCACCCGAAGGAAGTCGGGCAGTTCGAGGTCCTTCAGAGACAAGCTGCCTCGTTGATCGTCCATGCGGCGGCTCTGTGCCTTCGCTACCATGTCAAGCATCACTGAAGCAGCAGCGAACCGCAAGTCAACTAACAACATTCTCCATTCGAATTCTTTACATTAGGAGAGAAATAACGACGCAGCATCCGCGTGTGTGCACAATGCGTGCGTTCGTGCGCGTATGTGTGTACGTGCCTTAGTGCGTGTGTGCGTGCGTGCAATGACACGTGCCAACTACAACATTCTCCATTCCCATTCAAGCAAACGCGCAACATTTTGGAAATGTAGGTCAGGTAGCTGCAACATTGAAAATGACAACTGGGATGCACTCCTTGTATATTTATTGTATTGTATATTAATTGCTTAATAAACACAAGGACATGCATGTGGTATGTGTGTGCGTGTGTGTGTGCGCACGTACGAGTATGTATACGCGTGAGCGTGCGTGCATGTATGTGTATGCACGTATGTCACTCACCATCGGTGTCGTCCGCGCGTCTGAACGTTCTTGTCTTTATCGGCCGCGGCGAGTTACCCGTCGAAGCGCGGTGCGTCAGCTCCGACCCTGGCGGCTTGACCTTTGTGTGACCTTTCTTGTCGCGCGCCTCGGGCGTCCAGCGTGAGAACGGACTGCATATGCTGAACTTGCCCTCACCCTGAAAAGCAGATCGTACTTAATTATTACACTTAATTAATACTAATAAGTAACACAGCTGTTAGACTTGCCCTCACCCTGAAGAGCATATCATACTTAATTATTACACTTCATTAATACTAATAAGTAACACAGCTGTTAAACTTACTCTCACCCTGAAGAGCAGATCGTACTTAATTATTACACTTAATACTAATAAGTAACACAGCTTACTCTAAGTAACACACAGTACTAACAGTACTACAGTACACATTAACACAGCTAACGTGACTTACTCTCATCCTGGAGAGCATACAAGAAGATTACACTTAATTAATACTAAAAAGATGCTTAAGTATTTAATAATCCAAAACTGCCAATACTGTATATAGTTGAGAGTTCAGGTTAGGTAGGTTAGGATTAGGGTTAGGGTTATGGCTAGGATTACTGTTAGGGTAGCGGTTAAGATTAGCTTTAGGATTAGGGTCAGGGTTAGAATTTGGGTTTAGAGTTAGGGCTACGGTTAAGGTCAATATTAGCATTAGAGTAAGGGTAGGGTTAGGGATATGGTTAGGGTTAGGGTTAGGGTTATGGTTAGAGTTAGGGTTATGGTTAGGTTTATGGTTAGGGTTAAGGTAACGATTATGGTTAGGGTTACTTATGATTATGGTTAGGGCTAGAGTTAAGGTTAGGCTAATTAGGGTTAAGGTTATGGTTAAGGTTATGGTTATGGTTATTGTTAGGGTTAGGGTTAGGGCTAGGGCTCCAATAGCCTCTGATAAGCAGCCACACTAGTGCTGCACGTAACCACCACAAAACACAACCTCAGAAACACAACAACTTACACTGCTGCTGTCGTCGCTGCTCGGACGCTGCCGAGACGCATCCTTTTTGCGAATGCTCGGCAGCGGAGGTTTTCCGCTCAGCCTGCTGACAGGGGGCGCTGCTGCTCCGAGCTCCCTCACGACGATCTTCTCGCCATCGATTGTCACCACGCTCGCTGACGACTCGAGCGGGACCATGCTTCCTGCCTGTCGTCGTACGAGAACAAGTGGGTTTTCAAACTATTGCAAATGACCAGCTGGTGTTCCTACTACCAGAGGCGAATAATGACTAATTGACAATTGACAATTTGTCATATTATTCAGCCCTGCTACTACCTAGCTGACATACACACTTGCTAGCTGGGCTACACTGTACTGGGGTTACTGGTGACTTTTTATGCAGGTGATATTTGCATGCTGACAGGGTGGGGCACAAACTGTAACAGCGTTACTAGTGGGTTATATGTACAGGGAATAGTCAATATAGCAATATACGAAATTCAATAGACACACGCGTATCGATGCAATTAAACGCGAGTAATCAGGCGCATCGATATGCATATCGTCAGATATCATCAGATATGATGCATCGATACTAGGAGTGTCAGAATACAGATTTATAGTCTTATTATAGATTTACAGTCTTTATTATGACACTCCTGTCAATACAGCATCCCATAATTATTAGCAACTTTATCTGACCAGGCACACCGACACTGCCTCAGAATCTGGCTTCTGATTGAATCATGAGTAGCCAAACGTATCGATGCACATATTGTCGAGGTTTGCATCGCGATGCATCGACAATTAATACACCTCCCTAATTACTAGTGACTTATATCTCACCAGGCACACGGACACTGCCTTAGATTGTCTCATTACACCCGCTACTTATCATTAATTTATTATTAATTATTAGTGAATTATATCTCACCAGGCACACGGACACGGTATTATTATACCCATATATAACAATATGGGTATATAGAACCTGATGTGTATATTTATAACAGTAGAGGGCTTTACACTACAAGGGTTCTCAATATGTAATCGCATAAACGCGTACGGAAAAACCAGGGACGCATCCCACTGCAGATTATCTCTTCAAGCCCATTTCTATGGCATTATCATGCTATTCCAATAATAAAACTATATTTAAATAAAATATCATAATGATAAGATAACGTAACATTTTCAATTAAAGAATGCTACTGCGTAGCAGATTCGGATGGTACGCTGATTTCTGTGCATGTGGGCGGCTGTTATTGTACGTCTCACGTGTCATCTCTAGTTGCAGCAACCCACGTACAGACGCATTGCCGCATGGGCCATACCAAATTAACACAATCAGTTTTTGCATATGAAGAAGCTTTCATAGAAATGTGATCCTCACATATACGAGTAACATTACATGGCAAACTCTCCTACATACATCTATGACCACCAGTGCTTTCTATTCTAGTCGCCACATAAGTCTTTCAGCATTAAAGACTGATGTACATACATTTAAGAAAGTATCAATTGGTCAGCTCTGAGGTCTATTTTTTAACCATAATAAATTTGTTGATATCATGGCATTGACTGAGAATTTCTACATATTTGTCTTTATACCTCAGCAATTAAGAGTGAAGCTAACGTGTCTGTAAGTCAGGTGCGTTCGTTTATCCCAAGAGAAACATCACCAGCTCGAGTGAAAAGCCTCATAATGGTTGGGTTTTGAAATAACATTATTCTAGTTCCAGATTGACCTACTGTTTTACATCGAGTGTTTTGTGGCAATCACAGGAATACGTGAAGTCCATCTATATTCTATTCCATTGTCATGCACGACAATTGTAGATTAGTATTTATACCAGTATTTGTTCATGTTGAGTAATTTTTTCCGTTTTGTGTTTCAGTTTTTTGGACAAAGCCACGACAGTAAAAAAACCTGAGTATGAACCCACAGAACAGGTGAATTTTTAGTGTTGATTCTTGGAAACTTTCTAGAATGTTTTACCTTTTGCATTTATTTTAATCCTTTATCACATGACCAATTATTATCATGCAGGGGTTTGAAATGCAGCACACTGTCACATGGGCATCCTAGCTGGTTTGTTCTAAAGTGAACTAGGGATAAATATAATCTTTATAGTTTTCAGTTTAATTGCGTTTTTTCTATATGCCAGATTTTGCTCTTGAATATCAATAGGAAGTACCTAAAACCCTGCTTTGCTTTTACTAATTGCTTGTATTTATATGTATGATGTCAATGTTAAGATTGCCTTTTGCACCGAGGAAGTTGTGCTTTTACTGTTTATCTTTGCATTGTTATTATGATTAATTCTGGCTCTATGTAAATGAAAATCACTTACATAGTAGAGTGACAATTAGAATGAAACTATTAGTGGAAGTTAAAATAGTGGAATACGTTATCATTTATATGATTGAAAATGACAATCCCATAGTGTGAAGCCTATGAATATACATCTCATAAACACAACTGATGATATTAATGTGAGAAACCATGATGCCATTCATAACAGACACTGCAAAATTCATTTTTACTCAATATTGATATTAAACAGTAAGCATTTGTTTGTGGTACAGATAATATCACAATTGTCTAAATAAATGCTAAATGCTGGAATCGTGTTGTTGTTTAAGCGGTAATATTAAAAATTAAACTAACGAGTTGTCTTTTTATTCAGGATATCCTGCGATGTCGAGTCCTCACTTCAGGCATATTTGAAACCAGGTTCCAAGTAGACAGGGTCAATTTCCAGTACGTATTCATAAAACATTTGTGCATGTTACACTCTGTCATGAAGCTGCAATGTACCGCTGAAATATTTGTAGCATTGTGGAATCTTACTGTTATATAAAGCGGATACACTGGTCTGACACGTGAAGGGGTCATACAAGACTATTATGTTGGACTGGATAATGAGACTGGGACATGGGACTCTAAAACGAGATTGGTACATAAGGGTGCGACCTGGACGACGCTTCAACATAGTGCAGGCACATGAAACTGTTATGTGATACTGAAACATATCGAACAAGACGATGTTTAATGTGACGGAGATGTAGAACTGTCGACCAAATACTGTTTCCTGAGACTGAGATGTAAAATTCCCAAACAACACTGCTTTGTAAGACTGAGATCTAAATCTGACACATGAGGCTGAGGCATCCGGTACGGTACTGTTACATTAGGCTCGAACGTCAGTCAGCATGTACATCAGTGGAAGAAGGCTATGAACTATGATCTATGATTTATATCTGAAACTATGGGGATCAGTCTGATGAACTCTAACATTGTTATGTTAGTTTGCATCCGAGGGGAGCTAGATCGTGTACGCGACACTGCGCACGTCATATGCGGATGTGACACAACACAGACTGGTGCGCGTGACCGGGCGTAGCGTCGTGGTCTGGTGCGCGTGACCGGGCGTAGCGTTGTGGTCTGGTGCGCGTGACCGGGCGTAGCGTCGTGGTCTGGTGCGCGTGACCGGGCGTAGCGTTGTGGTCTGGTGCGCGTGACCGGGCGTAGCGTCGTGGTCTGGTGCGCGTGACCGGGCGTAGCGTTGTGGTCTGGTGCGCGTGACCGGGCG
>NW_014577862.1:53964-57282 GCF_000485595.1 Priapulus caudatus
CGTAGCGTCGCAGTACACAGACTGGCGTGTGTGACCGGGCGTAGCGTCGCAGTACACAGACTGGCGTGTGTGACCGGGCGTAGCGTCGCAGTACACAGACTGGCGTGTGTGACCGGGCGTAGCGTCGCAGTACACAGTCTTGCACGCGTGACCGGGTGTAGCGTCGCAGTGCAGTCCCCGCTGACACACTCTGTGTTTTCTCTGATGTCCGCAGCATGTTTGACGTAGGAGGACAGCGAGACGAGCGGCGGAAATGGATCCAGTGCTTCAACGACGTGACGGCGATCATCTATGTGACGGCCTGCAGCAGCTTCAACATGGTGCTGCGCGAGGACGCCTCCACCAACCGGCTGCGCGAGTCGCTAGATCTCTTCAAAAGCATATGGAACAATAGGTACGCAGCCGTGCGCAGTGTGTGCGCGCGTCGGTGCTCGAGCGTGAGCATGTTACGTGGAACTGATTCACGGCCGTGCAGGTGTGCAGCTATGACGGTGCACGTGCGCTTTTGCAGAAAGCCGCACAGACGTAGAAATGTAAAGGGTATCATGGTCAGCTCTGCTAAGAACCAACTGTATAGACTTTTTTGAGAGAAAACTGCACGGACTCACGCCTGTATGAACAAAATGTCTAGACACAATTATCTATACTGACTCGAAACTGTATCAATTATCAACTGCGCAGACACAATTGGATGGCTGTAATTAACTATGGTAAATTGCATTGCATAAAAGTTTTGATTTGCATTAATAAATAAATATGCCGCTGTTTAGAATGTCTAGAGGGACTACAGCACGCTTCCCCTTATTATTAATTATGTGTTCTTGAACATTTGCATTTTTGCAGTAAAGGGCTGCGATAATAAAGTTGAATAATGACAATGCATATCACACCCCCAGGCTCCCACCCACACCCTCACCACCACCCACACCCTCACCACCACCCACACCCTCACCACCACCCACACCCACACCCTCACCACCACCCACACCCTCACCACCACCCACACCCTCACCACCACCCACACCCTCACCACCACCCACACCCTCACCACCACCCACACCCTCACCACCACCCAAATTTTTGATAGCAGTTGCTACTATTGCTACATAGGTTGCTACTATTGCTACGTAGTTTGCTACTATTGCTATTTAGATTCCTACGTCCGCGTGACTACGTTCACGCACCAGGATTGGCCGGCATGACGCTAGTACTGCCGTTAGGAAGTCGGATTCTGCACAGCCTCACGCCGAGGTCTCCGGTGTTCGATAACCTGCCTAGCGACGTCAGAGACTGAAATTCGCAACGAGAAACGCATGACCTCCCACATATAACCTTCATCACAGCCACAGCCACAGCTAGATTTAGAGATTTTCTTTTAGATTTTGAAATTTATTCACGCTTTCAAAATTTACATGGTTACATAAATGTCACAACGATTTTTAAAAAAACTCAGCGAGGGAGGGCGAATTGACTGTACAGTCTTCAAGTCAGCCACTCCACAACATAAAGTTAATTTCAGAAAGTTAAAACTAACATCTATATGCTATCTTATGCTAACATCATCCCGATGCTGCATGCCACTAATTTCCACCTTCATTTCTGATGTTGCACGCCACCACCTGTGTTACTCATACGAAGACTCACCGCAAAGATACAGTAAAACATTGCAATGATACTCAATCACTTACAGCAAAAGTTGAAAATGGCGAAAATTTAACACAGTGGTGGCACAGAAGAAAACACGCACCAGCACTAAGTCGTTGTAGGTTAATTATGGTCGGGGGCACTGAGATACTACTGCTCATAGGGTCTATGTCCCCCAGGGTACGTTCCGGCAGTACCCTGGGAGACATAGACCCTCTCAGCAATACTACTGTGAAAATTAACCCAGCGCTCGAATTTCTCCATGGCACTGGCAGCAGCAAGTACTGTGATTGCTCCATCTACTTACAAAAAAACACTTCAGCATATTCTGTACAAGTATCCTAAAGTTTTTTGTGTATATATTTTTTTCTTCATGTTGTTTAGCACTGTTTTGTACTGTATCACTGAGAAATTTTTGCATTTTAACTACTCAACACTATTGCATTTATCAGATTTTTTCTCCATGAAAAAGACTGTCTTGAAAACCTGCCCGATATTCACGGCATTCGTCTCTGCACCCTTCCCATTAATTATATGCTGTGTACGCATGTATCGCTCTTATTACAGATGGAAAGTGTTGACGAAAAGCATGTTGCCTTGATGGCCATCATTTACATGGGAATTTTTTTGCATTGGTACCCGATGGCCTTGTACTGATGTCCTAGAATTTCTATGTGAACTCAAGGCAACACTCGTCCTTCCTTTAGCAGTATTTTATATTCGAGCCATAGAAAACCTCTTGGTATTAAAAATACCAGCAAAATACGCACCTCTCGGGACGTAAACGATGCGATGCTGGCAACGCTGGCGGATTTCTCCATGGTGTGCAGGTCCGCGCAGCTCGCTAGCGACCGCTGCCTCACCGCCCCGCCGCCCACGCTGCCCCAGCCGCCGACCGCTCCCTCCAGACTCGACCGACTGCTACGCAGGCTGAACTGATCGCTCTCTGTACGCTTAATGTTCTTCTTCGTCACTGCAGAAAGAGAGATAGAGAGCGGGAATGATAAAAACAACACAGACCTCATTAGAGGAGGCATTGGGAGGAAGGTATGATAACGTAAGCAGTAGTACATCCTGAGAAATAGCTTGAGCTTCTTCTTCGTCACTGCAGAGAGAGAGATAGAGAGCGGGAATGATAAAACAACACGGACCTCATTAGAGGAGGCATTGGGAGGAAGGTATGATAACGTAAGCAGTAGTACATCCTGAGAAATAGCTTGAGCTTCTTCTTCGTCACTGCAGAGAGATCCGGGGAAACACGGACCTCGTTAAACGACCTCGTTAGAGGACCATGTTAGAGGCATTTGGAGGCGGTTAGCGGTGATTGTAGAGAAAGGTATGTTAATGTAAACACTAAACAGTAGCATACCTTCTTTGTTACTGCAGAAAGACCGAGAAAAAGCTGACCTCGGTAAAAGTTAGCGTAGCACGTGATTTTACAAGCATGAAAGCTAGGAAAACTAATTTCAAGGTAAAAGTTTTTACTATTCTAAATCCTAAATTATATATATGCATGTACGTACACTCTGGTGTAACAAACCATGCATATGTCAATATAATATGTCATCGACTATGTATATTATTATTATATCTATTATTTCTATTATATTACTCTCTGCTAGAGGAGGCGTTAAGATGCAATTATTAGTGATCGTAGCAGAATGAAGGTATGAT
>NW_014577862.1:57292-59143 GCF_000485595.1 Priapulus caudatus
ATTGTAATTTGTATATATATTATATTGTAATTTGTATATATATTATATTGTCACTAATATACTTGTAATTATCAAGGTATGATATCGTAAACAGTAGTATATCATGAGAAGTAACTTGAGGTTTTACTTCATCACTAATATATTGTCACGAAATTAATTGTATATTATATTGTATATATATATTATATTACAGTTATTATATTGTCACAAATATACTTGTAATTATCAAGGTATGATAATGTAAACAGTAGCATATCCTGAGAAATAGCTGGAGGTTTTTCTTTGTTACCGCAGAGAGACCGAGAAAAAGCTGACCTCGGTAAAAGTTAGCGTAGCACGTGATTTTACAAGCATGAAAACTAGGAAAACTAATTTCAAGGTAAAAGTTTTTACTATTCTAAATCCTAAATTATATATGCATGTACACTCTGGTGTAACAAACCATGCATATGTCAATATAATATGTCATCGACTATGTATATTATTATTATATCTATTATTTCTATTATATTACTCTCTGCCAGAGGAGGCGTTAACGTGCAATTATTAGTGATCGTAGCAGAAGGAAGGTATGATGATGTAAGAGGAAGCATACCTTTATGCCAGGGAAGCAAGCTTCTTCTTCTATCGTCTTCTTCCTTGTTTTTCTTCTACAAACAAAAATTAAATGCTAGAATCAAAGCCAATGCACCGTCGAGGGAGGCAATCTTCTTTGTTAGATTTCACAAAACAATTAATGTGCAAACTAGGTGTAATTATAAATTATTTCATGTCAACTCTTCATGTACGATCTTTTCACAACACAGTAGCCGTGGCAATAGCATTCCTACGACGCTACCGACACACACTAACAAGAATGATGCAATAAGAACTTTCCACTCATCGCACCAAGTTCCATCTTCGTTATGTACCTAACTCCATCACATCTATCTCTTCTCATTCATTCATCTGCTGATTACTGTCGATTGCTGTTTTAATTTGGCTTCCTGTTACAGAAGCTCGAATCTCTACCTACGGCACAGACTATTAATGCCGTGATTGCCATCCTTATTTGCCATGGTGCCCCTGACGATATATAGTATATATATCAAGAATACACAATAGAGAACAGTATGACACTGTTTTAACAGCGTTTTGCATAGTTTTTAACTTGAATTTATTCTATCAATATGTGAATAAATATATTCAAACTTTACCTTGTTTTGTTCTCTGATTCTCCCTTAATCGTATGACACCACATTCAAGTTGAAAACTACGCAAAACGCTGTTAAAACAGTGTCACACTCTTCTCTATTATGTACTCTTGATATAATTATTTATATATACACATGAGGATATCTATGTCACAATAAACTACTGGAGATACCATGTAATTGTTATTCCACCATGCCCTTCCAACGACCAATAAATATAGCGTAACCACCTACCCTAACCCTAACACGTAACATCATATGTATCCCTTTTCTCCCAGAAAAAAAACATCATTTAAGAGTAAGTGGCTGCAAGTATTTGCCTTTCCTTGGTGGGGATGTTTGCTATGGTGTCCCTCAAACTTACTGTGGTGTCTTCAAATCTCTAAAGGAACTGAAAACAACTCTTACCTTCCCTCTAATGTATTTAGAATTCAGCACCACTATTACATATTTCCCCTTAGTTGCTAGGGAATGTTTGCCATGGTGTCTGTCAAACTTACTGTGGTATCTTCAAAAACAACTCGAGAGAGAGAGAGAGAGAGAGAGAGAGAGAGAGAGAGAGAGAGAGAGAGAGAGAAGAGAGAGAGAGAGAGAGAGAAGAAGAGAGAGAGAGAGAGAGAGAGAGAGAGAGAGAGAGAGAGAGAGAGAGAGAGAGAGA
>NW_014577862.1:63088-68732 GCF_000485595.1 Priapulus caudatus
ACGCAGGCGGAGAGGTGTCGCGAGCAGCAGAATCGACCTGCTGCCTGCTGTCTCGTGTTCGGGAATCGTCGACATGGTCAGCTGCATTCTGTCTGCCTCAGTGGACTCAGCAGTACTCACGTCCAGTGAGACATTGCCGGCATAAACTGTCTCATTAAAGTCAGATACACCTATCTGTTCCAGTGAGACATTGCCGGCATAAACTGTCTCATTAAAGTCAGATACACCTATCTGTTCCAGTGAGACATTGCCGGCATAAACTGTCTCATTAAAGTCTGAGTCAGAAACATTTGCCTGTTCTAGTGAGACATTGAAGTAAGGTACACCTATCTGTTTCAGTGAGACATTGCCGGCATAAACTGTCTCATTAAAGTCTGAGTCAGAAACATTTGCCTGTTCTAGTGAGGCACTGATGTCAGATACACCGCTCTGTTCTAGTGAGACACTGATGTCAGACACGCTCCCCTCTTCCAGTGAGACATTTCCAGTAGAATCTGTCTCGGTATAGGAAGACAGAGGACTAGAGGTCATTGAGTCACTGCCACCATGAACCGTCTCAGTACAGTCAGGTATATGTATCTGAGACAATGAGACATTTCCAACACACCCCGTCTCAGTGTGTTCGAGCACATCCATTCGATGCAATGACACATTTCCAATACATTCCGTCTCGGTATAGTCAGGTACATGCATCTGAGACAATGAGACATTTCCAACACATCCCGTGTTTATGCGGGCAGGCACGGGGGTAGAGGTCATCAAGAGAACATTGCCACCCTTAACCGTCTCATTGTAAGCAGGCACAGGAACCTTTACCTCCAGTGAGACAGTGTCACCATGATGCGTCTCAGTGTAGTCAGACACATTCAGCTGAGGCAATGAGACATTTACAACACATCCCGTGCCTATGCAGGCAGGCAGGGGACTAGCGGTCATTGAAACATTTTCAACACATCCCGTCACAGTATAGTCAGGTACATCTATCTGAAGCAATGAGACATTTTCAACACAACCCGTCTCAGTACAGGCAGATACAAACTCAATAATGAATAATGAGATTGATTTAATTTAATAATCTAATCAATTAAGTTAAATCTTAAACGCGAGATTTCGGTATGATTGCTGCAGCTGAGATTATTTCCGATGCGTTGCGTTGAAAAATCTCTGTTGGGGTTGTTGCTGTAAGATCCAATATATTATTATAGCCATATTATACAATCGATGTCTCTCGTTTACAATCAAGGTTATTTCGTATTGTCATTGTGAGGGTTACAAATATATGCGTTAGACTGCTTATAATTTCTTCTATTATGCTTATTATGATGCATATTTAAATTTCTCAATCTTAGCACAAAATACCAACAAGGAATGAGAACAAAAATCAGTATGCGTACCGTATTAGAATCGCCGGTTTTCTTGAAATCCTTAACAGTGTTCCAAAAAACAATGTTCTCCACGCTGAACTGTTTTTTGAGGAAATCCTGTGAAAGAAGAAGATCATTAGAGATGTATAGGATGGGGCCTCCCTTGTTATATTCCTTTATAGCTCTACCAGTGTAGCCCAGGAGAAGGTTAGGGTTAGGGTTGGGATTAGGGTTAGGGTTGGGGTTAGGGTTGGGATCAGGATTAAAGTTATGGTTAGGCTTAGCATTAGTGTTAGGGTTAGCATTAGGGTTAGGGTTAGTGAAGGGGTTACACTGGTAGAGCTACAGTTCTTTACTGATGCTAAACTATAAACAGATCAACAATGATCACAAACGAATAAGAATGGTAGACAAAGAAGAGTGGGGTTAATAAACCTGTGATGAGGATAGGAGGAGGGGTAAGAAGAGATAATGGAAGAGAAATCGGAAGTAGGAGAGAGGAAGAGAAGCACATATGGGATGAGAGCAATGAGAGGAACATGTCGGGTAGTGGAAGAAGGAGAGAAAACGAGAGTTACAGCTGAAACTATCAATGCTTGAGAGACAGAGGTGCGGAGAGGGTCTAGAGAAGAAGGGGCTCGGACGAGGTGGGGATTAGAAAGATAGTAGTTAAGTAAGAAGGTTGATTCAGATGCTAGATAGAAAGTTAGTAGTGAAGTAAAGATATTGAGTTAGATGCTAGATAGAAAGTTAGTAGCGAGGTAAGGATATTGAGTTAGATGCTCGATAGAAAGTTAGTAGAGGTAAGGATATTGAGTTAGATGCTAGCTAGAAAGATAGTACTGAGGTAAGGATATTGATTCAGATGCTAGATAGAAAGATAGCACCTATATGAGTAGAATTGATTCAGATTGCTAGCTAGAAAATGATCAGACTTAGTGAGGTAAGGATATGATTCAGATGCTAGATAGAAAGATAGCACTTAGTGAGTAAGGATATTGATTCAGATGCTAGATAGAAAGTTAGTAGCGAGGTAAGGAGGTTGATTCAGATGCTAGATAGGCAAGAATGTTAATTTCTAGATGCTAGATATGATACCACGAGACGGGTGAGCTAAAGCTGAGAACAGAAAGGCAAACACTTAGAGGGAAGCACGTCAATACGTACAGTGAACACCTGCTGGCCGCTGGGGTCCTCCAGCAGACGCTCGAAGCAGACGGCCGAACCCGCGACGCGTCCGTGAGTGCGCACGCCCACGTCGCCGGGCGCCGCGTCCGTCAACTCGCTCAGGTTCTGTCCACTGCCGGTCGTCCAGCCGCGGCCGGGCACGTCCAGGTGGTACTTGAGAGCGGCCAGCGACTAGAACACGCAACACGTGTGCGTTACGGGAAGCCGTTATAGAAGCATGTGTGTGTATCATGACGCAAACACTACTCAACTTAACCACAGTTAATTATAATTCCAACTGTTCCCCTCACCTTAACCACATTTAATCCTCATTCTAACATAACTAGCAGTTAGGCAGCAGCAGTAGCAGCAGCTAGTAACAGCAGCAGCAGCAAGAAGCGATGGTAGTCAGTACAACAGCAGCAGCAGCCAGCAGCAGCAGCAGTATCAGCAGCAGCAGTATCAGCAGCAGCAGTATCACGCCAAGCAGTCAGCACGCAGCAGCAGTAGCAATGGTAGTAGTAGTAGCAGCAGAAGCAGCAGTAGCAGTAGTAGCAGTATCAGCAGCAGCAGTATCAGCAGCAGCAGTATCAGCAGTAGCAGTAGCGGTGATTTACCTCGTGGGAGCGGTTGGCGTTCGACTGCTTGCGTCCCCCGTGTAGGGAGCGTCCACGACTCCATGAGTGCACTCTCTCCACCTGCAACAATCCAAGACTCACCATTGTATACACAAGGAGAGATATAGCCACATAAGACACATAGAGACATGGACACATAGAGACATGGACACATAGAGACATAGACACATAGAGATATAGACACATAGAGACATGGACACATAGAGACATAGACACATAGAGACATAGACATATAGATACATAGAGACATAGAGACATAGAGACATAGAGACATAGAGATATAGACACATAGAGACATAGAGACATAGACACATAGAGACATAGAGACATAGACACATAGACACATAGAGACATAGAGATCCGTGTAATACGGAGAGACAGTCGGCAGCAGCTTGAGAAGAACTCCCTGTCAGCAGAATGTATTCACGAATGTCTTGGGTTATTTGCGTGTCTGTGGCCTGATCTCACTCATCAAATAGACAAGATTTTCTACAGACCCCAAATTCATGAGTGTTAACAAAAAAGTGGGGACTAAAAAATTGATTCGTGTGGGCGAGGGGGCTGGGGCTATTTTTCTGTGGCGATTATATAAAAACATTTGGTGATAAGCCATATAAAATGTAATGAATACTAACAATATCATGTTAGATTTCGTAACATAACAACTTCTGGATATAACACAAATTAATACAAGATATATAATCAAACACACATAGTTAAAGATCATTAAGAGTGTTAAGATGGTGCAATCTCTTTTAATTTTTGTACATAAAAATTATAAATTAAGTATTTTTACTAATTCGAATAAGTTCAGAATGTTCTTTTAAGACGGGTAATACCGTTCTTGACAGACGAACAGTTAACACCGCATTCAAATATTAAGATTCGTTTTTAACAAAATTCTGATGACGGGAAGCAGGTGATTGCTCGCACTGGTACTTAGACATTCGGAATTAACCTCTTCAATCGCATTAAACTTGTCATCCACAGCAACACACAGCTGTTGGAATATTCTGCGGTTTAGGCCAATCTTAGCATTGACAGGTATGACAACCACCCCCAAAAAAAACCTGCATGCCAACACCACATCCGAGAATCATCAGCATGCCGAACCATGCACTTAGCGCCAGAGCAGAGGCAACAGCAAAAGGCAGACGTAGTAGGAAGGCCGCTGTGGAAATCAACCCTCATCACCACAAACACTCTTCAGCCTGTAGCCTCTCAAGGGACATTGCCCGCAGTTAACACGTGAGAGTTTCCACTCAGCGGATCCGGACCAGCCCGGGAAAGGAAACTCGGGGAGTGGGGAGGGGGGCGAGCCCTGCGAGTAATCAAATTGCACCTCTGCGTGAGGCCGGACAACAATAGGCTACACACTCGGGTAGAGGAGGCGAGCAGTAAACTCAAACACACGATACGGGCTCTCTCCTTGTGTCTCACGTGAGTTGGATGCGTTGACGTGGCGGTCACAGACCCCGCCACCGCCATCGCCCCGCCGACGGCACTTTAGAAATTTACCGCAACAGCAGCAGGGTTATTGTCGTGTTAGATTACGCGCGTAGGCGCGGACACGCGGTGATCGGCTGCGTAAAGCAAGACTGCAGTACTGCTTGCAGACAAAACTGCCACCCAGCAGCGCACGAACGAAGCGTTACGTTCGACGGAGAGTTTGCAAATATGTAAGAAATTCCACTCGACGGCCACACGAATCGAAAGGGGTTCTGGGGGGGGGGGGGGGGGGGGGGGGGGGGGGGGGGGGGGGTGGGTCATCTTACGAGCGATCCGATAATCTATTCGATCGATTGATTGTTCATCACCAACACAGCTCAACACCTACCGAATCTGCACGATAAACGAAGCGGTTTTCTCAACTCGCCAAACACACTGAAACATGATACCGATATGCCTGATATAAGGAACCCCCTCCCTATAAATCGACTTCACAGAATATTGAACGTTCTAAACGTTCGGGTAATGGAAAGAGTTGACTGTACTTAAACTGCAGCTACCCCCCCCCCCCACGCTCACATGTCTAGCATTATGTTTAACCAACACCATATACATATGAGACATGTAAGATATGGTCCTGGAATAAGCCCCCTCTACAAACTGTCAACACTTCACAGTAACCGAGCGACGAGCAGGACGGGGTGGGCTGGCGGTGAAGCATGTTTTGGGTGGGAGCAGGACGGGGGTGGGTGGGGTGTAAGCATGGTGGGTTGGGAGGCAGGCCGGGGGTGGGTGGGGTGGAGCGGCGGGGGTGGGTGGGGTCGCGTGTTTTCGGTACTCCCTGGCGGGTGCCAAGTATATACTGAGTGCTGATCTGTAGCTTGCCACGCCACTCCGCCGGCGCATCGTCCTGCGCGCGGGCAGCGGTCACGTCGAGTTCGGGTACTGCTGCTGCCTGCTGGATGGGCGCGACTATCTCAGCCGGCAGCTGTGTTCATCGCGTACTGGGAGGATCTGCATCGAGCA
>NW_014577862.1:68757-75873 GCF_000485595.1 Priapulus caudatus
CTCGTGTTCGGGAATCGTCGACATGGTCAGCTGCATTCTGTCTGCCTCCGTGGACTCAGCAGTACTCACGTCCAGTGAGACATTGCCGGCATAAAACTGTCTCATTAAGTCAGATACACCTATCTGTTCCAGTGAGACATTGCCGGCATAAACGTCCTCATTAAAGTCATTAACTGTCTCATTAGAAACATTTGCCTGTTCTAGTGAGACACTATGTCAGATACACCGCTCTGTTCTAGTGAGGCACTGATGTCAGATACACCCGCTCTGTTCTAGTGAGACACTGATGTCAGCCACGCTCTCCTCTTCCAGTGAGACATTTCCAGTAGAATCTGTCTCGGTATAGGAAGACAGAGGACTAGAGGTCATTGAGTCACTGCCACCATGAACCGTCTCAGTACAGTCAGGCATATGTATCTGAGACAATGAGACATTTCCAACACAACCCGTCTCAGTGTGTTCGAGCACATCCATTCGATGCAATGACACATTTCCAATACATTCCGTCTCGGTATAGTCAGGTACATGCATCTGAGACAATGAGACATTTCCAACACATCCCGTGTCTATGCGGGCAGGCAGGGGAGTAGAGGTCATTGAGAGAACATTGCCACCCTTAACCATCTCATTGTAAGCAGGCACAGGAACCTTTACCTCCAGTGAGACAGTGTCACCATGATGCGTCTCAGTGTAGTCAGACACATTCGGGTGAGGCAATGAGACATTTACAACACATCCCGTGTCTATGCAGGCAGGCAGGGACTAGCAGTCATTGAAACATTTCCAACACATCCCGTCACACGTATAGTCAGGTACATCTATCTGAAGCGATGAGACATTTTCAACACAACCCGTCTCAGTACAGGCAGATACATCCATCTGAGGCAATGAGACATTTTCAACACACCCCGTCACAGTATAGTCAGGTACATCTATCTGAGGCGATGAGACATTTTCAACACAACCTGTCTCAGTACATGCAGATACATCCATCTGAGACAATAAGACATTTCCAACACAACCCGTCTCCGTATAGTCAGGCTGGGACTAGAAGCAGTGACAGCAGATTACCAGCGTACACCGTCTCATTGCAGGCAGATGTGTCGAGTAACGACGACCAATGCACTCCTCTTCGTCTCTCCACCCAATGCCGTCTCCGAGCGCCCCATGACCCCCGCGCTCACAGCATCAGCTGCAGGAATCGAATACACGACCCCGCCACTCGCGGAATCTGCTGCCGAATCCGCCGCGTGATGAGTTCATCGCTGGACTGTCGATCATCGCTTGTGAATCTACTGCCGGGATCCCGCGCGTGATGACTTCATCGCTGGACTGTCGATCGTCGCTTGTGGAATTACTGCCGGATCCGCGCGACACCCCGCAGCATCGTCGTCGGAGCGCCGGCGGACACACGCTACCGGCGCCACCTCTGCGTCGTCCTCCTCCTCTTCGTCTCTCCCACAGCAGGTAACATGACCTCCTCGGACCGCGACGCGTGAATCCTCGACCCCCGCACTCGCAGCATCTTCTGCAGGAACCCACGCGATACGGGATTACTAGAGCGCCGGTGGATGCACGCCACCGGTGCCGCCTCGGCGTCGTCGACGACGCGGAAAGTCGGGGCGTCGCCGCCGTCTATCGAATCCGCCGTCGTCGCGTCGCTTTGCGAGAGGTCATAGAGGTCGCTGGAAAGGTCACAGAGGTCGCTGGAGAGGTCGCTCAGGTCGATCGCGTCGTCGTCGCCGAAATACGCGTGGGGGCTCCTGACGTCCTTCTCCGCGCCGCGCCGCCGACGACCGAAGAGAAGAAACCCAACGACGTGCCGCCCCAGGCGAACGCCCCGTTCACGATCTCGCCGCTGCAGTAGGGAGGATGCGGAGGAGGGGGAGGAGGGGAGGAGAATCGGCTTCCCGCAGCGACACCGCTGGCAGTCCTGCGGCGAGAAGAGTGACGTCGCGCGCGGACAGGGGGCGCCGCCGTGATCCCGCGACTTGAACGGCGCGACGCTTGCAGCGGAGACCGCTTCCTCTTGCGGCCGACGCCGCCAGAACCTCCAGGGAGATTCCACGAGGGAGGAGAGAGATTCCCCGAGGAGGAGCCGATCGAAGACTCGTCCCTCCTTCCCGTCCGCCACACTGCGAGGCTCGTGTTCCGCGAACGTCCGCACGGAGGCATCGAATGCTCTCCTGTCGGACGCGCGGCGGCGCACCGCCCCGACGCGCGCCTCACGAGACGCCGGGCGGCCGGACCGACGCCGCGCGCGCGTGGCGCCGGCGGCTTTGACCTCGACGACGCCGTTCTCGGCGATGAGGTCGAGCCGCGGTCGTCGTTTTCGTCGCCGTGGCGACTGGCGTCTTCCTCCCTCCCTGTGGCGCCGCGCCGCGCGCACTGTCGTCCCTCCACAGTTTCCTCAGGATGAACATGGGGCAGAGGTTGCGCGTCTAGAATGTGGTTTCGATTTTGTTCGGCTGTAAAATGTTGTAAAATGTTGTGGGTGTAAAATGTTGTAAAATGTTGTCGGTGTAAAATGGTGTTAAATGTTGTCAAATGTTGTAAAATGTTGTCTAAATGTTGTCAAATGTCGTCGATGCTGCGTGCGAGTTCCCGGGCATGCAACGTCGCTGTGACGTGAGAGGGGGCTTAATTACTGCTACTAACGAACGAGCACGGGATGTCCCGATCTCCGACGAAGTATCCAGATATTACGCCTAGAAATCCACAGCACGCGCAACCACGCACGCACGCACGCGCAATCACGCACGCACACGCGCGCACGCACGCTCACGAATGCACGAGCCTAGCCACACGCGCACATCATTGATCCACGTTGCTTCCAGGTGTAGTAAGCAGAGTTCGTAGAGACAGTTCAGGCCAGGATTCGGCGAACAGCCTCTGCGACAACGTATTATAAGCAGCGCTGCTGACACACGCACACACGCGCGCGAGTGTCACTATAGCTAGCGAGTAATTAAGTCGATGAAACGAGGCTAGAGTTACAACGTCTCAACTTCTTGTATGTCTCTATACTTCTCTGAATGTTGACCACGTCTCATGCTGACTCAACGTAGCACAACCTCAGACTCATCTAAAGAGCACTGCACATATCCGAATTCGCCACAGAAGAGCAGGCCCACCACGAACAACGCGAACCGAAAAAGGCGTATTTCTATCTCTCTCCCGCTCGTCATTTCTCCTCAGACGTAGTGCAGCCACGAAGATTCACTCTCTCGCTGCCTGCCGCTCGCTCACGCAATAGTCCCGGCTGTTGGAATGCACGCACGCACGCACACACAGCGACCCACGTGTAAACCACTACTACTACCACCGCTAGTCCATTCAAGCAAATCCGTAGCCGGCGGGGATCACTCGGTCCACTTGATTAACCCCCCGCGTGTCACTCTCTAGCTACTCTTTGGCCTTGTGTGTAAGCGGCGCAGGTTGTCTAACGAGCGGTGTTTACCACACAGCGGATGCTCTGTGACACAGCACTCTCACTCCGTATATGAGGGAGGTATACCGTCTATAGCTGCATCTGACACTCACAGAAATCACTACAAAGGTAGCAAAGTCTTCTCCTATTCCGCGCCGCACACACACACACACAGAGTGGCCCGGCAGTTACATATCTACAGCTTGCACCCACGTCCCTCAGTCATACTAAGCCCATTGTCGCGGAGGCAGTAGCTTCCCCACACAGGTGGGTGGGCAGGTGGTGGCGGGGCGCTCAGGTGAGACAGCCAGCCTCCTGCCTGGCTGAGTGAGGTAATTGCCGACGGCAGTCTATGACTGGACGGACCCGCACGCAAATAGAAACTATTGTTTCTGTGCGATATATAAAACACATTTGGTGATAAGCTATAAATGTAGAAAATACTACAATCTATTTAATTTGTAACATAAAAACTTGGATAAAACACAATTATACAAGAATATATAACAAACACACATAGTTAAGATCATTAGATGCAATTCTCTGTTAATTTTTGTACCATAAAAATTATAAATAATTATTTTTAAATTCTAAATAAAGTTCAGAATGTTTTTAAGACGGGAATCCGTCTACAGACGGACAGTTAACACCCATGCAAATATAAATTCGTATTTAACAAAAATTCGATGACGGGATCAGGTGATGCATTGCACTGGTACTAGACATCGGAATTAACTCTTCAATCGCATCTAAACTTGATCACAGCAAACACACTGTTGGAATCATCTGGCGTTTAGCAATGTTAGCATTGACAGCGTATGTACAACCACACACACCATGCTGCCAACACCACACATCCGAATCATCAGCATCTTAACCATAGCACTTAGGCCAGAGCCAGGCCACAGCAAAAGGCCTGACGTAGTAGAAGGCCGGTGGGAATCAACCCTCAATCCACCAACAAACTCTTCAGCCTGTAGCCTCTCAGAGGACATTGCCCGCAGTAACAACGTGAGAGTTTACCACTCAGCATCCGACCAGCCCGGGAAGGGATAACTCGGGGAGGGGGGAGGGGACTGACGCCCTGCGAGTATCAAATTGCACCTGCGTGAGGCCGGGACAACAATAGCTACACACCGGGTAGAGGAGGCGAGAGTAAACTCACACACATACGGCTCTCTCCTTGTGTCTCACGTGTGGATCGTTGACGTGCGGTCACAGACCCCCGCCACCGCCACCGCCGCCACGGCATTAGAATTACCGTCAACAGCAGCAGCAGGTTATTGTCGTTAGATTACGCGTGGCGGGGACACGCGGTGAGTCGGCTACGTAAAGCAGACTGCAGTACTGCTTGCAGACAACTGCCAGCCAACGCGCACGAAAGCGTTACGCGACAGAGTTCCAAGTTGTAATGAAATTCACCTCGACGGCCACACGATCCGAAATGTCATCTTACGACGATCGATAAATCTATCGATCGATTGATTGTTCGATCACCAACACAGTCAACCCCGACCGAATCTCACCATAAACCGAACGATTTTCTCAACTCCCAAACACCACCTGAAACATGTAAGATATGCCTGGAATAAGGAAGCCCCCCTCCCCTATAAACCGAACTACACAGAATATTGAAGTTCTAAACGTTCGGTAATGGAAGAGTTGACTGTACTTAAACTGCAGCTACCACCCCCCCCCACGCTCACATGTCTAACCTTACGTTTAACCAACACCATATAATATGAGACATCTAAGATATGCCTGGAATAAGCCCCCCTCCTACAAACCAAACTTCACAGATAGCCGAGCGAGCGAGCAGGACGGGGGTGGGTGGGGTGGAAGCATGGTGGGTGGGAGCAGGGCACGTTATATGAGTAGCTGATCTGTAGCTTCACGCCACCTCCGCCGGCGCATCGTCCTGCGGCGCGGGCAGCGGTCACCGAGTCGTACTGCTGCTGCCTGCTGATGAGGCCGACACGTATAGCCGGCAGCTGTGTCATCGTGCTAGGATGCATCGCCATCGTAATTCACGTACGGCTGCAAGCTAGTGTCACCGCACAAGATACGTGCTTCACCTCTGCGGCTGCAAGCTAGTGTCACCGCACAAGATACGTGCTTCACCTCTGCGGCTGCAAGCTAGTGTCACCGCACAAGATACGTGCTTTACCTCTGCGGCTGCAAGCTAGTGTCACCGCACAAGATGCGTGCGTCACCTCTGCGGCTGCAAGCTAGTGTCACCGCACAAGATACGTGCTTCACCTCTGCGGCTGCAAGCTAGTGTCACCGCACAAGATACGTGCTACATCACCGCGGCTGCTCCCAGCACTACTCCACTTCTACTACGGCTAGAATGGGGCGACTAGCTCGTAGCTAGCATGCGTGTCACCACGCGTCCGACGTGCTTCACCCCAGCGGCTGCTAGCAGTAAATCACTTCACTGGGGCGGGCGCGTGGCCGACGGCAGCGACAGAGCTGTTCGGTTGTTTCAGGCGCTCTTCGCAAAACAACAAACAAACGCAGACGACGTTCATCAGAATGACGTCATCGTGTCTACGTGATGACGTCACGCTAACGACTGCAGCAGCAGCTTCACGGAGGAAGAGACAGGAGCGGCGGCGGCGCGACCGACCGATGAAGATTCCATTCCCGCACACTGATCTCGCGCTCCTTGTGACAAGCAACGATGCCACCTCCCTGCACGCACGCACGCACACACGAAACGGCTGTTTTGTAGCGTGTGACGATACTGCAACGATGCCACCTCCCTGCACGCACGCCTGTTCTGTAGCGTGTGGTAGCGATGCTGCGACACCCAGCACTTTCATTCGTCGTCTGGCGATATACTGCGACACCCAACACTCGCCATTCATGCTGCTCAGTGCTCACGCTCTGGGAACACGTCAGATGTCTTGACGTTTCCACTGATACGGTTGCCAGGGACGCTGGCGTTAAAATACAGACGCGTCCGTCAAGCGAGTGGCTAATATCAATCCGATATACACAAGGTCGATTCTTTTTATAGACTGCTATATATATTTTTGCGGCAAAAAAATTTCATACACTAATCGAGGAACGTGACGCTGGTTTTTTATTGAGTGAATTTAAATTAGTTTACCACATTTTACGCGTAATTTATGACTTTCACTTTTAGCACCCGAGGCGGGTGCATTTACATCGATCTCAAATCGCGGGCGCGTTATCAAAGTAAGTGCGCGCAAAGCTGCTAAGCATAAAAAAATGTGCATCAAAGCATGTTTAGAGGGAGTGGATCCGAAAATACCCACCTCCCTCCAGTCCCAGTGTGTGCGCCTTTCCTGTGAAGACACGAGCACAGGCACTTGAAACGTTTCAATAGTAAAATGATGATAAATAAACACGAAGAAATGTATTCACTACCAGCTTCTCTTGTATTCACATACGCTTCTCTACTCTCGCACGTGAAGTGAGAGCTTGACTGCAGTGTGTGCGCGCGTATGTGTGTGTGTGTGCGTGTGTGCGTGTGTGTGTGTGTGTGTGTGTGTGTGCGTGCGTGCGTGCGCGCGCGCGTGTGGTGGCGGTTGTGTATACTAACCACAGCACGCAGGCGGAGAGGTGTCGCGAGCAGCAGAATCGACCTGCTGCCTGCTGTCTCGTGTTCGGGAATCGTCGACATGGTCAGCTGCATTCTGTCTGCCTCAGTGGACTCA